>NC_037672.1:70665734-70776202 GCF_003255815.1 Theropithecus gelada
AAAAAAAAAAAAAAGAATGATTCCCTATATATATTTACAATTACTATAAAGTTTTAAAAACTGTACTCAGATGAACTAAGAGTGTTCATCACAAGGTATTGCTGTTTTCTGGTTTTGTAACAATTTGCCACTTCCAAGAAGAAAAATGTTCGTTTCTTTTATGAAGTCTCTGTCAGATGTAAGTAACTTGTGATGTGAGAGTATACGTCCATCAAAGATTATTGCTGACAGCATGCTACTGTTCTCTGAAATATATTCTAGGTATATTCCTGGTATTGGCATATTGGCAGAATGCTACATATTGAAAAGAGAAAAAAGTGACATCAAATGTAAAACACATGCCAGTTTATTAAGATATGTAATAGCTACAATTTCTTCGGTTAAATGTTGAATACAGGGATGCAGTGCTACCAGAGTTCAATTCTTTCATAGGAACAGGTAAGAATGTGGCACAGAATCCCTTTTTGGCTGTTCTGTCCCATTCCTACACATCCTGATGCTCCTTTCTGAACCATAAAGACTAAGAAGATTTCCCGTTACCATTCCTCAGAGAGGACTCCAGTGAAGGTTTCATGAATCATGTGTCATTAGCCAGTTGGCATGCCTGATGTTAGCCAACAGTAATATCAAGAGGACCACAGGAGCAAATATAATTACTCAGAAATTCAATCTCACTATTCTTGGTGGCTTACACCCACTTCTAGTGCATTAAATATTTCAATAATTAATATTTACTAATTAATAATGTAATATAATTAACAGTACATGGATGATCTTTTAACTGGGAAACTCTTTTTCTTTCTTACAATATTTCTACAGCAGAGAAGAATTTCCTTTGCTGATAGTAATAAGGTCTTAATGGCTATAGCTAACACATTAAGAAATGGGCTCTTATGGGTCTGCGAGCTCTCATTTTAATGCAGTGGGGTACTCATACAATACTTAATATAGGAATAACACCAGATGATCCAAAACATTCACAAATTTCTCCATCCTATCACATTGTATCTCTAGTGAGCTTTTTAAAATGTAAATCAGAACATACAACACTCTAGGTAAAAATCCTAAGAGAGTGTCTCACTGCACTTAGAATAACATAAAAAGGGCCTCCGGCATATTTTCCCGACTTCTCTACCACTGCGCACCTGCTACATTTGCTCCAGTCACTTATGACACTTTTTTTCCTGTTTCTTGAATACACCATCTTCATTTCTGCCTTAGCTTTCTACTCTTGCTTTTTGCTCAGCATAGAAACCTCTCTCTCCAGATCCTCTCCTTACTGGCTAACCCTCTTCCCTAAAATAGTTTTCCTGTACCTCTCCACTTTACCCTGCTTTATTTTCAAGATAGCACTTATGATTATGTGAAATTATCCGACGTATTTATTGTTTTTCTTGTTTACTGTCTCTCTCTTCCCAAAAGCATGGAAGTTCCATGAGTCAAAAGATGTATCTGTTTCATTCACTTCTGGAACCCACAACTAAGAACATTTTCTAGCACAGAATATACATTTTGAATGAATGAATGAATGAATGAATGAATGAATGAATTCAAATCACAGCTGCATGCAGTGACGGGGTGTTTTAGGAGTTCAAATTCATTGTAGCTGCAGTTAATTAAAACCATAGCTCTAAATTTCACAAAAGGCTCCTTTTTTCCTAAAATAATACACGAGATAGAGTTCAGTTTACTTCATATAGGATCATCTGCTTCATTTTAAAGCTGATACAAAACCCATTCTAAAATGAGTACTAATTTTCTATTCCAGACAAATAGCTTTTAAGAATGTACAACATTAATAAATGCAGAGATGCAACTGTCCCAATTTTAAAATACATACGTTCTATAAATCGGTACTAATATCAATGCTTCTCAAACCCCACTAATCCCTGTCAACTGTTTAAGCTTTAAGAATATGGGAGAAGCATAGAATGGGAAAAGGAAGCTATCTTAAGCCAAATTTCTCGTAGAGAGGGAAAAGATAATGACAAACATGTTTTGTTAATTAGCTAAGCACAAGCTGTTCCCCTGTGAAAGGGGCCCAAGGATATCATTGCATGGCTGTACAAGTGCCCCTCAGGGACACCTGGCTGAAGGAAAGCTGTAGGTGCTGAGCCAGAGAGATGCTCACCAAAGTCACCAAAACTGTAGTGACTAAGGACCTCTAAGGACCCTAACTACCTTCTCACAACACGCCTTTGTTCTTAGGTTTTCACAGATGTGATTCCATCTGGAGCTCCTCTGACACAGTAATGTCTCACTGCTCCCTGAAAACATGCTAAAGACAATTATTATAACCTCAGAAGACATGAAGCTTTCTTAGACACTGTACCTCCTCTGAAGGGTGAAGTAAGACCACCCATATTCAGTGTGAACTGTAGGTTTTTTTGACTGAGCCATGGAAAGAAAAAGGAGGTACTTTTGTCCTTTTCCTTCACTGTGAGCATGAAATAACTATAATGCTAAGAGAAGCTTTATGTGAGCCCTGGGATGGAACTCTATGTTCAAAATCATGAAAAGAAGTCATCTCAGTGGACTGGGTTGACTCACTCCTATATCATGTATGTGTAAGAAAAGGATTGGGGGTTATTTCCCCAATAATCACAGGATGTTTCCTTCTAGATCTCATTTTAAGATAGTTGTGGCATAGCAACTTTAAACTTATACATGGTTTAATGGTTTCATCCTCATACTTTCTGACAAAATACTTAAATTCAGGTCTATTTCTTTAAAAGACCAAGACTTCAAACATAGGAATCAAGGCAGCAAAATATATTTAAACATAATAGGCAATAGACAGTGCTAAAAATGATCCTAATACGTTTTAGAAATTAACCCTACACAAAACTCCACCACGAGACCTATGGAATAGATTCTCAGATTAGCCAGTTAAATAATGAATATCACAGAAATAATAACCAGATAAGCAGTTACAAGGTTATGTGGACCTCAAGTGTCCCCCTGAGAATCTGCAGGCTATTTCTACATCTACTGCATCCACTGCAATCAACAGACTACAATTTCACTTGAGGTTGGACATGTAATTGTGAGATGTTATTGCATTATTAATCAACCTGGAAAAAGTCAACTTTTTTTAAGCCATTGCACCACTAAGCACAGTATTTCTACAAGAGTTAAAGCTAAGGGGTAAAATGAAGAAAAAGGCTCTTTCTTATTCTCATAGCTGAAGCCATATTCATATGAAAACTGTAACTAAAGCCACTGCAGTTGATAAGCACCCACCTCACATGTAAATTTTTAAAAGAACAGAAAAAGAATAAGAAGAAATAGAAAAATAAATCAAAGGTAATCAAGAAATATAATTAGATAATGTAAAAAAATACTCCATAGCAACAAAATAGAAGAGATTATTTATGTAGATTTACAACTAGATGAACTCCAGATGTATTTTTTAAATCTATTTCTCCACAGGTGTTTTTCTGCTTAATAAATATAACATCCAAGTTGGAATATGGCTAAAGCACTGAATCACCTAAATTTTGGCTATGCTCTTCTTCTGCTGTTAACTATTTTAAGCCATTTTTCAATAAAGCAGCCGCTACTGAAATCGTAAGCACATAGGCTTGGCAAAGCCAGAAAGAAAAAGTGCAGCCCACAGATTTGTTTCTTCTGTTTTCCCAAAACAGAATCTCATAAAAAAATATGCCCTCAAATTCTGTCACTATGTAGCTGTCAGAAAGAGCAATTCTGTTCCTCTTCATAACTCTGAACATTAAACCCATTCTTTGTGCTACTAAGAAGTTAGACAGCTCCAAGAAGTTGCAAGGCACCATCACAACTGTTCAGATTGTATCCAGGCAGAATAATCAGTCAATCAGAAATTTCAGTACTGGTCAGATGGAAGATTTTGGGGCCAACTTGGACAAGTACACAAGACAAGTTTGAGTTTACCGCCAAGATCACTTCCAGGACACTGGCTAATTAATTATAAAAGCTTTCTCAAAACAAATATAAGCCTGGAAACCTTTTTTTTTCCTGTCCAAACAGAGAAAAAATGGGTTAAAAAATAAATAAATAAAAGCCAGGGTTTATCACAGCTTCATCTTACTTGCAAATCCACTTTCCTTTTTCTTGCCCTAAAATGATCCAGGAGTTTTTGTATTTGAAGTTACCAAAATAGTAGGTATAGAAACTGAAAATGTTAGTTTGATTTCTGTATCTGTACCTTTGGTTGTAGAAGAGATTATGAATTAGTTACAAAAGCCTCTCTTCAAACTCTGGTAGGAAGAGAGAATGGAGTTCCTTCCTGAAGAACTCATTGGATTAACTATAAATCCTGTAATAGACACAAATTAGATTGATAGTTGCTCTTATAATTATATATTCATCAACCTTCCTTTGCTGGCTTTGAAAACAAAAGGAACATTCCTGAATTAAATTTTCCTCGCTTCATCTTAACATGAACCTTGATCACTATGAGATGCTAGTGAAAGGCACTGAAGATTTTGGTTTTAAAGACTCCATTCTCATGGGCTTTATAACAAAATCAATACCCATAAAAAATGTTCCACATATTTCTTCTACTACTGGAATCAAAATTTTATGTAATATGCATCTTAAGCCATCAGATTTCTTCTGCATATGCCCAGATATTAAAAGACCCAATAAGTTAGTAAATGTATCTGTCAGCATTTACCAGCTGCTTCTTGTCAAATTCCTGGCAAGAGGAGAGCTGCCCTTAATAAAAGAAGGCTTCCTCAAGAACTCAACAAGATATTCCTAAGCCTAATTAGTATACCGCCTTATCCAGTACTAAGACTCATAGCAAACCTTACAAATAATCAGCATGGCTTGGTAAACAATAAATGGAGACAAAATGTGCGAAATAGATTTAAGAAAACTTCTAGTGGCCTGAGTTCTCCCTTTTCCACTACAGATATGTACCTACCAATGTACCCATATTTAAATGCTCTTCTTCCTGATCATTTCAAGAGGTAGATAGATGAAAGGAAGGTGACAATCCACATTAGCATCTGAAGGAGCAGCTCAAGGAGTCAAGAATTTATCTCAATGTAAAGCGGGAGGTAAGTAAAGAAATTAGTCCTGACCTAAACAGAGTCCCTCTTCTGGGGAACACAAATGAATAAATGAAGACAAGATGGATAACTTGAGATTTCAGAGCATCATAAAGGTCATCAAGAAGTCCTGAACTTAAAATGATAGGAAGCCATTATCCATTTTTAATGTAGAATAGAAAAATGAGAGCAACTATGTAAAAAGTATACTGAATTGAGAGAAAATGGGGACAGGGGATCAATTCCAACAGCTTTTCTAGCAATTCAGATCTGAGATGATGAAGACACTACTAGGGAGGAAGGGAGGAAGGGAGGGAGGGAGGGAGGGAGATATGGAGGAGGGGAGGGAAGGGGAGGGGAAGGGAGAATAGAATGGAATGTACACCCTTCCCGTACTTTCTAAAATTCACCAAGGCCTAAAAACCTCTATGACTACAAGTGCTGTCAGTTAAAGAGGAACACCATCATGAATATGGCTTTTTGGAAAAAATCAGCAAAGTGTGAAAAGAGGAATCTTCAAACTCACCCACTTAAAAGGCAGAAAGAGAAAGAACAAGTCATCCCTCGGTATCTGTTGGGGATTGATTCCATGACCCCCATCAGATAACAAAATTGGACAATGCTTAAGTCCCTGATATAAAATGGCATACTAATTTGCATATAACCTACACACATCCTCATATACAGTTTAAATTGCTCTAGATTACTTATAATACCTAGTATAAATGCTATGTAAACAGTTGCTATGATGTATTACTTAGAGAATAATGACAAGAAAAAAAGTGTGCATGTGTTCAGCACAGACACAATTTTCATTCTGTCCATGGTTGCTTAAATCCATGGATATGGAGGGCTAACTGTACAATTAGCATATCAAGCATCAAGCCAACTAGAACCATACTCTTCTACTATATCAAAAGACAAATGGTAAGTTAAAAGAGCAAGAATCAGATATTTGATTTTCTGAGGTGAGTTATATATTATAGTTTCCTCTTAGCAAAGAACAAAACTAGTGTCCATCATCACACAACTAGCCAGTTTTGGAATAAGTAGCAAGACCAGATTTTCTTGCTTCATGTTCCTTCTTCTTTCCAGTATATGCTACTTCCCCTTCAACCCTGGGGAAACAGTCTTAAGATTTCTATGATTTTTTAAATATGCTGCTTTCATTTCTTCAAAACTTTGAAATTTTTTAATTTAGGAGGCATCATTTTTCCACATGCTATATTCTTAAAATACAATTTTCTTGCACAGATATTTACTCAGATGAAAGAAAAAACGGCCCAGTTTACACCACATTCTCTTCAAAAGAAAGCAAACAGATATTCAAAACCTGATTGCTCTTCATTCAACTATATGTTTTAACAGACAAACAAATATATATGGTGCGATCTCAGCGCACTGCAACCTCTGCCTTCCAGATTCAAGCAATTCTCATGCTTCAGCCTCTGGAGTAGCTGGGATTACAGGCCTGTGCCACCATGCCTGGCTAATTTTTGTGGTTTTAGTAGAGACAGGGTTTCGTCATGTTGGCCAGACTGGTCTCCAGCTCCTGGCCTCAAGTGATCTCCCCACCTTAGCCTCCCAAAGTGCTGGGATTACAGGCGTGAGCCACTGTGACTGGCCAGTATTTCTTTATAATTTACCAAAATACTTTTTTCATAAGTTATCCCACTTAATCCCTAGAATAAACACAAGTCAGAGGTTATTACTATTTTAAAGCTGAGACAACTATTTCTCTAAGATTTTAATTGTCCAAGTGAATAAATCTGCAACAGCTGAAGTAGACTGAAATTTTTCCCTTGTGATTCCAGCTCCCTTCACACACTGCTTCTCCTTCTCCCAAGGAAGGTGAAAACTGTTGTCTGCACATAAAGGTCCATTTTAAGTGAAGCAACCATCACCTCTAATCCTTTCTCAGCATCTTTTAGATATACGTTCTCTTACATTTCAAAGAAGCAAGAATTTTTTGCTTACCTGGTCCTTCTCCGGTTTATCAGAAATATCATTCAGACTGGAGGAAGTCAGATTCCTATGGGTCATGGCTGGGCTACCTGGAAAAACACAAGTAAACTCTAATTAAAGACTTCTTTTCAAGAACACAAAGATTGTGATGGTATACTTAATAAAACACTAGTAGATGATGATGGAAATGGTGATGATACTTTTAACCACTCTAGGATTCTTCTGAAGAGTTTTCCAGAGTCTAGGTTGGAGTTCAAACATAGTTAAATGCAAAGTATATAAAATCCCAAATACCGTAGTTAAGACTTATTGCCTGGTTCAATTTCAAGGTAAGCTAAACTTTGAAAGAAACTTCTAAGACAATAAGCATAAAAATAAATTTGTTCCTGGTTTTGTTCACTCTTTATCATTGCCATTTACATACATGCGAATCTATCTGGTTTCCTTTCCTTTTCCTGTTGCCTGCAGAGAGCAGCTGCTTCCTCATCTTCAGCAGGGCTGACCCTGGATGCCAGGCCCAGACCTCCTCTCCCCGAGGCCTTGGCAGCCCTTCCTAGAACGCCACTCACTCCGATCCACCTGAAAAGTCTTGGTCGAAGTGTTCCCTTCTCTGGCTAACACTTGGATCAAGCATATTTCTCCTTAGTGGGCATCTGATTTAGAATCCTCACTCTTTGCCTCAATGTAGTGTTATCACAGGATCCCTTACTTCTCTGCATTTCCATTTGCCAGAATAAAATAAGCATATCCTCTTTTCCCCCTTAACATGTTAAATCTCTTCTCCAAGTGAAGGGATGGATGTCATCGGAATACTACATGGGAACCAATCTCCCTGACCACATAGCAGCTGCCAATATGGTTCACTGGTGATCCATCCAATGATTTCAGACACTATCATACATGAATAGAGAGGAAGGACATGTAGAAGAGCCACAGACTGTTTTCAAGTAGACCATGTTAATCAACAGAATATTGAACTTTCATTCTGCAGTTGGACCTGAAATTTCTAGACTTGCTAAGCAAAAAAAACTAACTTTTCAAAGCCAAGACGTTTGACCCAACTGCTGCAGGGTGCTGAGTAATGCATTCATCCTTAATCCTCAATGATCTGACTCAGGCTGGTCTTTACAGCAAAAGGACAAGGGTTGAAAAGAAGCAACGAAGTTCTAACATAGCTTCACATTTGCTTGCAAATAATTCTTTAGATTACAGACTTTAATTCCTTCAGATAAAGACTTCAACATATAATTTCACAAAAGACTAAAATCTACCCCTAATAAGTTAATGCCTACATAACAGCAGCTCTTTAAATATAATTCCTTTTAACTACCAGATCAGAAAAATTGTAATTTCCTTGAACTGGCAAGACAGGATATTTTCCACTCTGTTGCATTTCATCGAGTAAGCATGGCCTAGATCTCTTAAATCTTTTACCTGGTTGGGTGTTTTATTCTAGGAAAATTTAAGCACAGGGCATTATTCAAAGGAAAATAACATTTGAAAATGTGCTTTATGTGCAAAATTAAAAGAACCCCTTTGCAGGGCACTTTTTCTTCCTTGAGCCACATATTAGATTTCTAGTGTCCACTCAAAACAAAAGACACTAGGTACAATCTTGAATGCCCCCAACTAATGCTGAGATTGAAACTAATAGAAAATGATGAGTACAGACAATTTTGCACTTTATATTTAAAAACAAAACCAGCTATTTGGACTAACTGGGTAAAAGTTCTGCCTGAATAAGTGAAGAAATATGAATTATACAATCCTAAAGCAATGAAGCCTTAGCAATCCTAATCATAAGTTAAAAATATCTTATGTAAATAAATAGGTAAGACAAATTTCTACTCATCAAATCATTTATATGTAAGTGGCAGTACTGAAATAAATTTAAGTCAGTTTTCCATTAAGTAATTTAAATTTCCTAGCCAATAGCCTAAAGTCATTGATTTGCTATAGGCACTCTTTATAAATACTGTAAAGGCACATTTCAGCCCAAGCGCTGTCCTAACTGCTGCAAAATCTGAATAGGTAGAAGCCAAATTAATGAGGTTTTCATTATAATGGTAATCTTGATTGATGTGACAGCTTTTCCAAGAAACCTTATATACCCATCATTCTTTGCATTTCTGAAAGACAGTGATAGTACGGCTATCTATATTTATACTATATGAGGAGCAAGAGAAAGGTGCAGGACAAGAAAAATGCAGGAATCAGATGAGGAAGAGAAGACTAGTATTAAGAAATAATCAAATCTGTTTCCTCTCCTAACTTTCTCTGATTCTCACTGATAAAAGTAATTAATATTAACAGCTTCACTAACGCTTAACACTGCAAGAGTCTGCTAGTCAACATTTCTAGTAACTAAGCAAGATGATCAGCATTCTTCAATCTTTTTCCATCCCCCTCCCTACCAAACTCCCCATCCTGACTTCCCAAGACCTTGAGGCAGAGACAAATCCTTCCCAATGCTCTAAATCAGTGGTTTCTATAGTGAGGTCTCCACACCAGCAATATCCACATCACCTGTAGACTTGTTAGAAAGGCAGATTATTGACACCCACGCAAGACCAATTCTTTATTTTATTTTTCTCATAAGTGACTGGGGTACAGGCAGTATTTGGCTATGTAATTTCTGTAGTGGTGATTTGTGAGATTTTGGTGTAGTCATCACCCAAGCAATATATACTGCACCATATTTGTTGTCTTTAATCCCTCAACCCCTCCTACACTTCCCCTCAAGTTCCCAAAGTCCACTGTACCATTCTTATGCCTTTGCATCCTCATAGCTTAGCTCCCACATACCAGTGAGAACATAAGACATTTGGTTTTCCATTTCTGAGTTACTTCACTTAGAATAACGGTCTCCAATCTCATCCAGGTCGCTGCAAATGCCATTAATTCATTCTTTTTAAGGCTGAGTAGTATTCCATCCTATAAATATACCACAGTTTCTTTATCCACTCATCAATTGATGGGCATTCAAGTTGGTTCCTCGATTCTGCAATTGTGAATTGTGCTGCTATAGTAGTTCTACTTTTAGTTCTTTAGGGAATTTCTACACTGTTTTCCATAGCAGCTGCACTAGTTTACATTCCCCTCAGCAGTGTAGAAGTGTTCCCTGATCACTGCATCCACACCAACATTTACTGTTTTTTGATTTTTTGATTACAGCCATTCTTGCAGGAGTAAGGTGGTTTTGCATTGTTACTTTGATTTGCATTTCCCTGATCATTATTGATGTTGGGCATTTTTTTCATGTTTGTTGGGCCATTTGTATATCTTCTTTTGAGAACTGTCTATTCATGTCCTTAGCTCACTTTTTGATGGGATTTTTTTTTTCTTACTTATTTGTTTGAGTTTGTTATAGATTCTGGTTATTAGTCCTCTGTCAGATGTACAGAATGTGAAGAGTTTCTCCCACTCTGTGGGTTGTCTGTTTACTTTGCTGACTGTTTCTTTCGCTGTGCAAAAGCTCTTTAATTAAGTCCCAACTATTTATCTTTGTTTCTATTGTATTTGCTTTTGGATTCTTGGTCATGAAATCCTTGTTTAAGCTAATGTTTATAAGGGTTTTTCCAATGTTCTCTTCTAGAATTTTTATAGTTTCAGGTCTTAAAGTCCTTAATCCATCTTGAGTTGATTTTTGTATAAGTTGAGAGATGAGAATCCAGTTTCATTCTCCTATATGCGGCTAGCCGATTATCCCAGCACCATTTGTTGAAAAGGGCGTCCTTTCCCCACTTTATGTTTTTGTTTGCTTTGTTGGAGATCAGTTGGCTGTAAGTATTTGGGTTTATTTCTGGGTTCTCTATTCTGTTCCATTGGTCTATGTGCCTCTTTTTATAATAGCACCATGCTGTTTTGGTGACTATGACCTTTTAATATAGTTTGAAACCAGGTAGTGTGATGTCTCCAGATGTGTTCTTTTTGCTTAGCCTTGCGTTGGCTATGCAGACTCTTTTTTGATCCCATATAAATTTTGAAATTGTTTTTTCTAATTCTGTGAAGAATGATGGTGGTATTTTGATAGAATTTGTGTTAAATTTGTAGATTTCTTTTGACAGTACTGTCATTTTCACAATATTGATTCTACCCATCTATGAGCATGGGATGTGTTTCCATTTGTTTGTGTCATCAATTATTTCTTTCAGCAGTGTTTTACAGTTTTCCTTGTTGATGTCTTTTGCTTCCTTCATTAAGTATATTCCTAAGTTTTTTTTTTTGTTTTTGTTTTTTGTTTTTTTTTTGCAGCTACTGTAAAAGAGGATGCATTCTTGATTTGATTCTCCGTTGAGCTGCTGTTGGTGTACAGAAGAGCTAACGATTTGTGTACATTAATCTTGTATCCAGAAAATTTGCTGAAATCTTTTGTTAGTTCTTAGAGCTTTCTGGAAGAGTCTTTAGGGTTTTTAATGTAAACAGTCATATCATCAGCAAACAGTGGCAGTTTGACTTCCTTTTTACCGATTTGGATGCCATTTATTTCTTTCTCTTGTCTGATTACTCTGGCTAGGGACTTTCTGTGTTATGTCGAAAAGGGGTGGTGAGAACGGGCATCCTTGTCTTGTTCCAGGTCTCAGAGGGAATGCTTCCAACTTTTCCCCATTCAGTATTGTGTTGGCTGTGGGTTTGTTATAGATGGCTCTTATTACACTGGGGTATGTCCCTTGTATGCCTATTTTGCTGAGAGTTTTAATCAGAAAGGGATGCTGGATTTTGCTGAATGCGTTTTCTGCATTTATTGAGATGATCAGGTGACCTTTTTTGTTTTTAATTCTGTTTATATGCTGTATCACATTTATTGACTTGCATATGTTAAACCATCCCTGCATGCCTGGTATGAAACCCACTTGATCATGGTGGATTATCTTTTTGATATGTTGTTGCATTCGGTTAGTTAGTATTTTGTTAAGGATTTTGGCATCTATGTTTATCAAAGATATCAGTCTGTAGTTTTGTTTTTTGATTATGTCCTTTCCTGGTTTGGGCATTAGGGTGATGCTGGCTTCATAGAATGAAATACCTTCTTTCTCTATCTTATGGATTAGTGTCAAAAGATTTAGTACTAATTCTTCTTTGAATATGCCTGACAAATTCTATCAACACTCTGGGTATGAGCGGGGAGGGTGGACACCAATGTGCATTTTAACAAGCCCTCCAGGGGACTCTGAATCATGCTGAAGATTGAGAACCACTGCTCTAAATAAACCAGTTATCTTAACAGTATCTATACTAGTCGGAATCTAAGTTGAAAGAAGTATAAATGTTGGAGGGGTATTGCCAGAGAGGTAAGTCTAATAACCTTGCCCTCCTCCAAGCTACTGCTCTAAACTATCATATCTCAAGCAAATCATTAACTTATCAACCTTGTCACATAAGCACACAAAGAGGTTATCTGGCTTTTCCTCTGAATCCTCGCCTATACAACCAAATAAATAATTTTGTTTTCGAAACTCACTGTTTAATCAGCCTTTTCCAGAAACATATCACTCAAATCCAAGAAAAAAAAAAGATGAGGGCCGAAAGAGATTATCGACCAGATTATACATGGGAATTAGAAATTTGTGTGTGGCTTTTTTGCTAACATGGGAAGGTGTTAAAAAACAGGTCCCTAACAACATTCTTGTGAATATTTTACATCTGACATTTCAGAAGACATATTGTCAGAATAAATCAGTGTTTTCTACTTAGATTTTGGCCTATAATGTAAACACATTATACTGCAATCCTGAGCAAGTAAGGATGCTAGAGAAAAACGTCACCTTGCACCAAAAAGGTGAAATACAAGTGTACCCTAAAGTATGTTGCTTCTTGGGCAAGTGGTGATTCATTCACTCAAAGCTACAACCAATAGGCCCTTTCCACCTAAAATCCAGGGCGTAAAAACATCTTATGCTTGTTCTTGGTCCAAAGAAACTTTGTGTTTTTTAAGATTCCTTAAAACAAAAAAGAAAGAAAGAAAGAAAGAAAAGCAGAAGAACCAGTCTCAAGTGCATAATCATAATTAATTTCCATATCACTATTTTCTGGCCATAAGAAAAAGAAAGCTTTGCAGAATCGTATTTTCAAGCAGTTTCACACAATCAGAAACAATTTCATTTTCAAAGTACCCACTTGGCAGGTACATACTGTTGCTATAAAAATTAATTACATTCTGTACTGAGTTTGAAAATCATTGTTATTCTTTAGCACACATGTAGCAATTCATAAAGTTCTTTGCAATTATAACTATTAGTTACAATAAAAAGGGGTGAGAAGAATCTATGGCACAGAAAGAAGATATTTGAATGTGTATATATTAATGTAATACAACGACACATAAATGTCCTCCTCACCTCATACCTCCATAATGAGCCAATAGAGAACCCAGGGACAAACTAAAACAAAGATCTCATGGCCTATGAAATAAATTGAATTTTTTTTATTCTTAATATTAAATAACATTTGTAGCACAAAAAAGCAACTAAGATAACTTACATGTAATAGACATACAAGTGGATCTGCATGTTCTTGTCAGAATATTTGGAGGTATGGGTCTGATTTTCACTGCTTGGGACCATAAAACTAACAATAAATGTCCTTTCAGAATCATGTATGTGTTCTACACCCACATTGACTCATTGATGTTCTTTCTTCTCCCTTTGCTGGCATAACAAACCTACTAGAAAATGTCTATAAGAGTAACGGTCAACTAATCTTTTTGAGTACTAGGTACCTGAACTCACATTATCTTACTTAATCCTCATATCAACACTGTGAGGTTAGTTTGATAATAAACAAACAAACTTCAAGGAGGTGAAGTTCATGGTCACATAGCAAGCAGTAAAACCATAATGGAAACATGGCTCTCATAATGCCAATCCCACTGCCTCTGAGAAGGAAACATCTCTCAGTGTTATTTGCATAAACACATAAACTTCATCATGGCTAATAAAGAGAAAATGTAATGTACAACCACAGAGAATATATTATATTTTCATGCCAATTATGTGCAGAATAACATCACTAGAGAGGTTTAAGGCAGTTATGTTCCTGGTTTCCAACTTAGCAGTTCCAAAAATGGAGATGGTATTACTCTACTTTCTCATTTTCATAAAGAAAACAAGGGGGGATATATTGAACTCAGCCACTCTGTTTGCCATTCTAATTAAATACTTGTCGCAAACCACAGCTCTGTGACAAAGGATGCTAAAGGCAACAGGAATATAATGGTAAAAGAATTACACCACATGCTTCTGAATGTCTTCATTCATAGCCATAGCCAAGTGTTTGTAAAATTCTACAATATACATACAGCCTATTCTCCATTATTTCTATGCTAGTTTTCCATATTTCAGGTTACTTCAGTTCTAATTTCTTCCCATTTCACTCACTAAAAACAGGAATAAAATGGGACAAAGAGAACAAATCACTTAGGATATTTACAATGAGTTTGACTGACAAAGTCTGGAAGGAAGGCTAAAAGAGAGTTTGGAATTCTGTGAGACCAGTTTCCTAGTTTTAGATGGCAACAGGTTATTAATAGCTTTCACCCACAAAAAAAAAAGTAATAATAAAATAAAATAAGCATGTCATTATGGTCCCCAACTCACTTCGATCCCCCATACCCTAAATAAAATACAAAAATATTTTAAATATTAGACTAAGGAAAGTTATTATAAACATATCATTAGTCAGAAGGTGCCCTTTGGAGGAACTTCAAAACTAAGAAAAAATCAGTTTTGGCATTTTTACTTGTTTCCTTTTTAATTGTTTTGTTTTGTTTAAAATATTTTTAACATTTGTTTTTATTTTATATAACGTAAACTCCAAGAGCCTACAGGCAAGACCCTTGGTTTGTCTTGTTTGTAGTTATAGCCTCAGACCTTGGCATTAGTGGCACTTAATACTTTGTGAATGAATAATAGTAATGGGGTATCATTTTACCTCCGTTTGGAGTTACTACTATAAACACTACTGTGCAAAGTCCATTTCCTATGGAGGGAGATGCTGTGTGCACACTCCAAGAGCCTTCAGACTTGGACAGCCTTAGAGTAAATAAGTAAGAAGTTTGTAGCTGGCCCAGAACTAACAGAACTGAAAGACTCTGCCAAACTGGCCCAAAGCCTGTCGTTGAGCAGAGGGAAAAGAAGAAGCAATAAAGAGGAAAAAGAGAAATTATCTGTGAAGAAGGAATGAGGATATGAGGATGGAGGAGAAATAAGGCTGAGTGTCAGGATCTCAGCTAAAGGAAAGGAGAGCCTGGGGTAGAGAAAAGCTGGGAGAAACTAAAATAACTCAAAGCATTCAAAGCATATGATTGTCTTGGAAAGTGGAGCAAATGTGGAGAAAAGAAGACATCAAAAGGCCCAGATAACTGTCAAAGTATGTGAGTAAAGTTGAAGCCAAAAACTGATGTCATTCCTAACGTATGAGACAAAGATAATAGAGAGGATGTCCTTATATGGAGAGCTGGAAGTGTGTAGAGGTCAAGTCACAGATACCTGCATCAATGAGGCTTCATAAATACTATCCTCTTATTTTAAAAGCCATTCCCTGCCCTTCGGGACCTTTGTTATCTATAATCCCCTTGATAATCTATTTAACCTCAACTTCGTTGACCCTGTTCATTCCTGTTTTTTAATTTTCTGGCTACTCTGCGGGCCTTTCCCAAGAGTCAGTGTTAGGTCTAATACATCTCAATATCAAATACAAAAGTTCCATCTCTTCTAATTCTTTCAAATTTCAACCAGCAAAAGCAAAATGCTCTAATTCATTGAGAGTCTTATTCTAATAATATTGCACTGGATACATCATTTTTATTGTGATCTAAAACAGGCAGCTTAGGCCAGGCATGGTGGCTCATGCCTGTAATCCCAGCATTTTGGGAGGCCAAAGCAGGAGAATCACTTGAATCTAGGAGTTCAAGACCACCCTGAGCAACACAGTGAGTGCCCATCTCTATAAAAATGTTTTAAGTGTTAGCTGAGTACGGTGGTGCACACCTGTAGTCCCAGCTACTAGAGAGGCAGTGGGGCAGGGAGAGGACTGTTTGAGCCCAGGAGTTAAAGGTTGCAGTTGGCTATGGTCACATCACTGCACTCCAGCCTGAGCAACAGAGCAAGACCCCAACATGAATGAATTAATGAATTAATGAATAAAATATAATAGGCAGCTTAATTTCTTAAAAAATATTTCACTCTCTTTCTCACACACACTTATATTAATAGGCATACAAAATTTATACTTAGCTGAGAAAGCATTCAAAAGACATATAAAGACTGCAAAATTTACTAAACAAAAAAGTCCCTATAATGTACTTCAAGGAGTCTGTGGTCCCTGTGATTATAGTACTTGTGATTGTAGTTCTCTTCCTCTGTCTCATATTCACACACACATACAGGAACACACATATATACATAGACACACACCCACGCACACACACAACATAAAATTATGAAGAAAATACTATTCCCTCCCCAAAATGTGATGAAAACATATAAAATAATTTGTGACCTTTTTATCTCCCAAAAGCAGTAAGAGAAAAGAATAGTACTTTCAGCAAGCCTATTCTAGCTAGTTAAAGGCTAAGAAGGAAAACCTATCAATGGTGGAATATAACAGAAGTAAATGAGCATCTCGCTGTCTTCATTCCAAACAGCCACTGACCCAGAGTGATTTTCACCAAATGCCCCTAAGCCAAGGTAAAGAGGATCTTCAGTAGGTTTCTGCAGCCACATCATTCCAAGGACACATACACAATGTCTGATTTAGATAAGTTTGATCTACTCTCATATATATGTAGACATCAGCCCCAAGACATAGTAAAATTTCACTGATTCAGATGAGTGGAAGAATTCTCCGATTTGATGAGGCATCCAAATTAAAAACACTTTAGGCTGGGCGCAGTGGCTCACGCCCGTAATCCCAGCACTTAGGGAGGCCGAGGCAGGCAGATCACCTGAGTTCAGGAGTTTGAGCCCAGCCTGACCAACGTGGAGAAACTCCATCTCTACTAAAAACACAAAATTAGCTGGGCATGGTAGCGCATGCCTATAATCCCAGTTACTTGGGAGGCTGAGGCAGGAGAATCGCTTGAACCTAGGAGACAGAGGTTGCGGTGAGCCAAGATCACACCATTGCACTCCAGCCTGGGTAACAAGAGCAAAACTCTGTCTCAAAAAAAAAATATATATATACTTTAAGTAGGCTACTAATTCAAAATGGTAAACTTAGTATGTGACACAGTAACTGGGTTTATCTCCTCAACCTTCCTAGATACTTTAAAAATGACAGATTCACAAAAAATACTTTTTTACAAAAGTATAAAGCCACACCAATGAAAAGAACAGATAGAAGACCAACATAGACAAGAGACTCTGAAAACTTTCTGGACGAAGAGCACATAGAATAGTAGAACATGACACCATTTATGCTATTTGGAAATGTCAGTGTAAAACTCCATGCAGAAGGACATGGAGTTAAAAAAGAGAATATCTTCCCTGCAAAACTCTGAAGAAACTCACATTGGAATCTGCCAAGTACAGTGGAGGCAGGAGTAAGGGACAGGCTAGAAAGGATTCAAGGAAAGGGATGGATTCAACAAGTATAACACCACCCCTACTGGGCAGAATACCCAAAGCCAAAGCATTTACACTGCAGGGCTCTGCTAAAGAAGTATTCAGAAAGACCAGGGCAATCAGCACAGGTGTTTGTATCTCACAGCAAAGTCTTCTGAATTCTTGAGCTTACAGCACCCCTCAGAATTACGCTTCCTGCTTACACTAAAGCAAATACTCTTTTTGAAATGCAAATGTAAAACTGAGCACCATCAGTGGTTTTAGAGAGGAAGCCCAAGACTAAAACCCATACCTTAAATAAAAAAACAGGCAAAAGAATTGCAAAAAAGAAATATCATTTAGAAAACTTGAAATAAAAATTCTAATCAGCTTTTAGAGATTTGAGAAGATACTGTATCCACAAAACATGAAGAGATAGCTATGAAAAATAGAACAAGGAAAAGATTTTAGACTAGACCAATAATTACCTTAAAACCTATATGTATGAGATTATACACATAGCAAAACACAAAACAAAACAAAACCAAAAAACCCTCAATACAACTGTTAGAAAATATTATAACAGGAGTCTTCCAAAGAGCAACGGAAGAGGGGGTAAAGAGCCAGAAAACATAAGAGAATAGATAAGAGGTCCAGGAACCCCATTATCTGATTATCATAGTTCTAGTAAGCCAGAACAAGGAAAATTGTGGAAAGAACATTATCAAAGAGAGTATAATATCCCAGAACATTATCAAAGAGAATTCAAGAGCCCAGAGATAAAGGACATATTTCTTCAGATCACAAGGACACCTAGGGAAAAATAAAATAAACCAAAAAAAAATTTAAAAAATTCTTGTATGTAGATGAATCATTCTGAAACTTTTTTTTTTTTTTTTTGCTGAGACGGGGTCTGGCTCTGTCGCCCAGGCTGGAGTGCAGTGGCGCGATCTCGGCTCACTGCAAGCTCCGCCTCCCGGGTTCACACCATTCTCCTGCCTCAGCCTGCTGAGTAGCTGGGACTATAGGAACCCGCCACAATGCCCAGCTAATTTTTTTTTTTTTTTTTGTATTTTTAGTAGAGATGGGGTTTCACTGTGTTAGCCAGAATGGTCTCAGTCTCCTGACCTCATGATCCATCCACCTTGGCCTCCCAAAGTGCTGGGATTACAGGCGTGAGCCACCGCGCCCAGCCGAATCATTGTGAAACATGTTAACACTAAGGATGGAAAACAAATCCAAAAGTGTTCTATCTAGAAAGGAAAAGCTATAAGAATTGGATTTTGGAATTCTCTTAAGCAATGTGGAATGGTAGAAGATAATGGGAACAAGACTTCAAAGGACTAGAAGAAAATTATCTTCAATAAAGAATCCTATATGCTTCCAAATCATCAATTGAGTATGAAAAAAATAATATAGAAAAGCTGGGGCCAAAAAAAAACTCCAAAAAATTATAACCTTAATTTGTCCTTTTATACAAAGTTATTGACAGTGTGATAAGCAAAATGAGGGAATGAACTAAGAAAAAAGAGACACATGGTCTCCAATGCAGGATGACAATGAAAGTCCATGCCAGAATGTCCATTGTGCAGTGGTCTGGAAAGCAATCGGTCTGGTAAAGCAGGAGGGCAATGTAGGGAAGAGAGGAACTAATAGCAGGGGCAGATCTGCAAGGAGATATCAAGGGATTCTATAGGTGTATTAGTATCCTTGAGATATTGAAAGAGCTTAGGAATGTAGTAACGATAGGCAATATTTTAAATGTAATCTAAAACTCCACATTTAAGAAAAACTACTCAAAAGAAAATGTACTTACAGTTCATTACACAGCTTTAGAGTAAACCATATTCATATAGTCATGATATAAATTCTATTCATGTATTTCTAACATTAGAACAAACTGATAGAGAAAGCACAAACTTTATAGATAAGAGACAAGAACATAAATCTAAAGGCCGGGCATGATGGCTCACACCTATAATCCCAGCACTTTCGGAGGCTGAGGCGGGTGGATCACTTGAGATCAGGAGTTCAAGACCAGCCTGACCAACATGGAGAAACCCCGTCTCTATCAAAAATACAAAATTAGCCGGGCGGGATGGCGCATGCCTGTAATTCCAGCTGCTCAGGAAGCTGAGGCAGGAGAATCACTTGAACCCGGGAGGCGGAGGTTGGCAGTGAGCCAAGATCACGCCACTGCACTCCAGCCTGGGCAACAAGAGCGAAACTCTGTCTCGAAAAATATATGTATATATAAATCTAACCTATATTGACAATAAAAAGTACAAGCACCAATGACAGAAGTCTAGAAAGGAAGCAGCAAAAAGAGAAGCAGCAAAGAGTAGGGATGCTAACATCCTTTTTTTATTTTTTCTTTTCTACTTAAAACATTTTTATTATTATTATACTTTAAGTTCTGGGGTACATATGCAGAACATGCAGTATTGTTACATAGGTATACACGTGCCATGGTGGTTTGCTGCACCCATCAACCTGTCACCTACATTAGGTATTTCTCTTAATGCTATCCCTCCCCTAACCCCCTACCCCCCGACAGGCCCCAGTGTGTGATGTTCCTACATCCTTTTTTTTTTTCACAAGGTAAGAAGTCAAAAGATGCTGTCGGCCGGGCGCGGTGGCTCAAGCCTGTAATCCCAGCACTTTGGGAGGCCGAGACGGGCGGATCACGAGTTCAGGAGATCGAGACCATCCTGGCTAACACGGTGAAACCCCGTCTCTACTAAAATACAAAAAAAATTAGCCAGGCGAGGTGGCGGGCGCCTGTAGTCCCAGCTACTCGGGAGGCTGAGGCAGGAGAATGGCGTGAACCCGGGAGGCGGGGCTTGCAGTGAGCTGAGATCCGGCCACTGCACTCCAGCCTGGGCAACAGAGCCAGACTCCGTCTCAAAAAAAAAAAAAAAAGATGCTGTCAATATTTGCTACAAAAATAGGTTTTTGTATCAAATAATAAAAAAGAAGAATAAGTTTACTACTTAAAATTACAAATGCAATTGATAATGTATTAGAAATAATAACACAAGCATATTTGAAGGAAAAAAGGTGTACAAATGAGGTAATTTTTTTCTTTTTTCTTTCTTTCTTTTTTTTTTTTTGATGGGGGGACGGAGTCTTGCTCTGCCACCAAGGCTTGAATGCAATGGTGTGATGTGGCCTCACTGCAACCTCCTGGGTTCAAGCCCCCTCCTCACTGCTCTAGATTTATAGCTCACAAAACATGACTTGAGAAAACGCCATTCAGTTGGCTTCCTCATGCAGTAAACTCCTCAGGTCTTGCTGACTGCACATTCATTTAACTGATACACTCTTAGCAATCGATGACTGTAGGACACCCACAACTCTAGGAGTAGCCTCCAGAAAAGAAGAGCACAAACACCTCTGGACCCATAATGCCTCTTTCACCCAAGCGGCCCTGAAGACACTGTAGACCAAAGTGCTGTAAGTCTGAGAGAGAAGAAAGGTAGGGTACAACCTGTCCCATTGTGCACTTGCTCATACACTCATTTTCTCATCCTTGGAGAGACTAATTATGCAATTCAGCCAAAGTGACATCTAGGGTCCAAATGATGTGATAGCTTCAGGACCTCAAGTGATCCTAGAGTTACTCTGGAAAATTCTGTTCAGAGCTATGACAGGCACAGCATTTCCTTCTTATTGAAAAGCCCAAGTTGAGCTGAGATGCTCGCAGTTCTTGGCTGATACTATGCTACTCCTAAATTACATCAAGTTATCTAGTTCTAAGAAGTCCCAATGGTGAGAATATTTGGCTCTGCAACACAGACCTGCCTAATACTACCTGCTGCAGGCATTGTTTTTCTGACTGGAAGGCGACAGAGTGGGGGCAGTAGAGGAGAAGACAGTGAGCGTGGTGGTTCACACTCTCCTTTCTGGAGGGGGCTAATGGATCCATAAAGACATATATAAAAAGAATTAGGCCAATATGTTATTAATATCATAGAAAAAAGACAAAGTAAGAAAAGGTAGTAAAATGGGAATAAAAATATCTTCTCAGGATGGTGTAAGGATTAAGCAAGCAAACACATGTGGAAGTGTCTTGCTCAGCTCTTCAATAGATGTTAGTTTTCCTCTCCCTTTGTCCTGCAATCATGTGCATAAATCCCTCTGAACTCAAGATCCTTAGGAAACAGTAAACTACATTTGCCATGGTGCGATCCCATATACTCACCATTTGTAATTTTCTAGTCTAAGGAAATGAGTTCAGAGAACTGAGAGGTTGCAGTTCTAATTCCTATCCTGAGGTGGGGGTTGAAATCTTAAGCTGACTTAAGAAATGAGGACTGAGACCTAAATGTAGTTGTTATTCATCATACAGAGGGTATGTGATGACTTTAGGTAAACCAATACAAGAGAGCTTCTAGGAAAAATGTTAGATGTCTCACAGACTGCACAGGTCATTAGCAAGTATTTACTTGAGAAACCAATGCAGTAAGTACCTCGCTTATTTACGTATATACATCACGGATGTAGAACATTCTTTAATGATAATTTCTAATATTCTCTTGAGGAAAGTATGGTCTTAGTTCATTCTAGTATCCGTCACTCTGGTTTGAAGGCAATATATACTTTCCTATATTTACTACTAAAGCAGTGTGGAGAATGAATTGGGTAGGAAAAAAAGAGCAAGTGGTAAAATATATGAATCACCATACAAAAAAAGCTGTGGGAATGCTTCACTGGGCCTAGTTATGCTGGTTAAAGATTGTTTAAGTCAGTGGGCAAAGGTGCATTTTAAAAACTTCATTTTCTGCTGAACCAAGGTAAAGAAAAAAGCAGAGAATGAGAAAGAAATTCATATCAGAATCAGTATCAAAACTTTGACTTCAGAAATTCCTCCAGTACAGCACTACTAGAACTTTCTCACAGCTGCACATTATCTCTGGACCAGGAACACAATACAGTGGGAACAATGAGTTTAGATACCCCACAGGGTGGGTTCTCTGGAGGCTGGGTATGCTATCAATGTGGCTCATAGAATCACAGAGTTAAAGGGCAACTGGAGCTCATCTAACCAACTTCTCATCCACGCAGTTTCCCTCCTCTAACATTATACATAGCCAGTCTCCCAATATCCATTTACATACTCTCAGTGACAGGAAGCCTGCCACTTAATGAAGTGATCCATTTCATTGTAATAAAGCTCATTTTTATGTGGTAAACTGCTTCAATATCCCAGGTAAGCAGCAGCATTTGCACAGACCAAGAAAAAGTACGAGGATTGTGTTCAGAGTGCCAACCCAAGTACACAGATGCTCAGGAAAAGCTAGTTTTCACTTAAATATGTATAGCTTCTATTAGTCGCCTTAGAAATCATGTATGTCTTCATATGTTCCCAAGCTTAGCTTGGATTGTTCATAAAGAGGCCCTCACCTTATCTTTTATAATCCTCTAGCACTGGAAAGTTGGTCCTTGCAGTCCTCATCCCTCCAAAAAAAAAACTAGTGTACAAAGATCCTTTGAAGAAAAAAACCCTGCTTCCTCATATAAGAGGACTATATCTTCACCAACAAGGCTTTGCCAGCCTGAACCTGGGAAAACTAAAACTTTGATCAGATCATTGATTTTTTTTGGAAAACAAATGGACTACAAAAATTGCATTCACTCCTTATCCAAAAGTATCAGGAGTCTCAATAAAATGTCTTCTTCACTAAAATGATCACCCATAAGGCCTAGTGCATTCTCTGAAGCAGCAAAGCAAAGTCTACTTTCCTCTTTATATTTGTGCTGAGTGAGCTCTCATGAACTAACTAAGCTGCCTTTTCTCCAGTTCCTTTAATCAACACTCCTATGGCCATGTCTAGATCTCTCACTACCTAACCACCCCGTCGATGGTCTCTACATTCTCATTCTCCTCCTTCAGATGTGAACCACTTTCTCTACAAGCACTTCTCACTCTGTTCACGATAACCTCAGCTTCATCCAGTTAACTAGTCCAGTTACCATAAACATCACTTGTTCTTTGGTAAAACAAACAAACAAACAAAAACAGTCTAGTGAGCCGAGATCACACCACTGCACTCCAGCCTGGGTGACACAGCAAGATGAGTCTCCAAAACAAAGGCCTAACTGGTAGCTCTCTAAGATAGGGACTGTGTCTGCCTTAATCATTGTAAATTCCCAGCACCTAGCTGAGTAGGGAGCAAACAATAGTACTCAAAAATATTTAAATGAATGAATGAATTGATGATCTGAATGAATTAGTATACTCCCCAAAACTCTACCCCTATAACTGGATATGATAAAATTATCACCACTAAAGGGAGAAGGAACCTTCCCAATCTGAGGTTATGATAATCACTGTTACTGAAGACAACAGTCACAACTCTGTTGGTCATTATTATAATAATAACAAATACAACCTGAGCCACTAGCTGGGTAAGAGGAAGTACCACTTTCTTACAAGCTCTAGACACTTCCCTAGAAACCCAGACAAAAAATTCAAAGATGCTCTCAGTAAAATGGAGAAATAATTCAACCTTGAAACCTACAGCAATTTCCAAAATCAAAACCCCAGCTTAAATGTGTGCTAGAATAATCGATTTTTAAAGCAAGACATTTAGGAAATAATTGAATTGATCCTGTTCTTCGTCCTCAAAAAGGATGCTGCATCTCTGTTACATTCACCTAGTAAGACTGCACTTCGATTTGTAACCATGGTTACTGCTTGCATCACAGTGAATGGCTCTTTCTGAGGCAAAAGCTGATCACAGCCCATAATAGTAAGTGTGCTCCAGCTGTTTCCTGGGGTTGATAAGAATGGGTCTCAGAAAACAGAACCATTGCAGAAAATTACACTTCAGAATGCCGGCTTGTTGCCCTTCATTGAGAAACACCAGGCATTTCATTTTCTGACTTGAAACAGTAAAATACTGAGTCATCAGTGTCTACACTTCTTATTAGCAGACAAGAGCAGCATCTGTGGCTGGAAGTAAGGAAACCTGAGAGTAGGGAGAACAAGAAGCAGAGGGAGGAACAGCAAGGAAATGTGCCATCTGGAGTCTACATACCCAAGTTCGAACCCTGTTCCCCCCAACTACCTGAGTGACCTCAAACACTCCTTATCAGATAGGCAAGATTACAGTGGAACAATCTTTGACTCTCATGGCTTAAAACACCAGTGATATATTTCTTACTCATGATGATAATCACTGTGGATTGGCTGGGGGTTGGTTCTGCATTTGTGTCCTCAGGCCAGGACCCAGATGCATGGAGCAGCCACTCTCTTAAAGCTTTCCTGGGAAATGACCTCCATCACTCCTGCCCACATTTCCTTGGCCAAAGAAAGTCATGAGCTCACATCTAACTTCAAGTGCGTTGAAGAAGTAGGGTCCTCATACGTGCCCAGAAAGAGACAGACCTGGAATATTGGTGAATAGCTCTAATGACTACCATAAATACTTAAATTCACTGAGCCTCAGATCCTTCATCTGTAATAAGGAGTGAGTGATGCTTACTTCAGAGAAATGTTTTGTGGGAACGGGTTTAATAAATGATAGCTGGAGTAGTCATAGTTGCCCTGGTTGTGGTATATCAGTCATGGATAGAATGATCTAGTCAGTAAGAAACGAAGGTCCTGACCAAGAATCTAATTATCAAATTCTACTACTATCAGCAGCCACAGAAAAGCAGCAGAGCTTCCCTCATGTCACTAAGTCTGGTCAGTTTTTTTGGGTGATAGGAAGACTACAATCTGATCAATTTAGAAAAATCATTCCAGCTCTAGGTTTACATGTTACCTCATCTTTTCTCTCCCTTTCAGGTTATGTGTCCATTTAATCAACAAATATTTATGAAGTACCTGTGTGTCGGGCCCTATGTTAGACCCTGGATGAGGAATAAATCAGTTTCTTCAAAAAAGCCCCAAACTATGCAAGAGGAATCACAATTTGTGGCCCAGTAACAGCTCCAAAAACCACCATCACCACCACCAGAAAAAAGAAAACAAATTCATACAAATAAAGAAATCTAGATTAATTTGAGAAATTCTTCATCATTCCCTCCAAACTGTTTTGTTCAATAGTCAAAAACAAAAATGGAACTACCTTATTGTTCAGAATGTTTGTCTTGGGCTAATGGATATTACACATTCTGATTAAGTAGATACTACATATTCTATTTCCTCTTTTATTTGTTTTCCAATTTACTAAGTTCTTAAAGATGATCAGAACACATCCTCTCCATACCAATTGAGTGGAAACAAAAGAGATACAACTGTGACTGACACTGCATGGTTAGCAAATAATTTAAACATGGTAAGAAACAGGTGGATGAATCTGTCAAGTCCAACATTTACTGAACATCTACTAAGCGTGTGACATTATGTTTGGCACCAGAAATACAAAAATGAATGGGTTGTGCTCAAGCTCTTTAGATACTTTGCCAGTGATGAAGGAAACATATTTGTACTATTGTATAATGATAAGTCAATGGGGAAAGGGAGTTTGGGTTATGATAGCATAAATAAAGGAGAGTTACTGCAGTGGGATGGGAGGAGGAGGAGATAATGAGAGATATGAAAAAAGTCTCCTGGGGGACATAAGAGCTTTAAGGATAGGTTAAATTTAGTCACATCAAGTGTGGGCAATTGGAACAGCATGAATAAGTGATAGAGAGATTGCAAGGCATGGAATCTAAGTATATAAAAATCTAAATTACAAGAGCTTGTAGTACAAGAGTGAGAATAGCAAGAGATGATTAGGGGGTTAGGCAAAGACCAAGTCAAAAAGCATTCCACAGGCTAGAGAACACAGGCTTGACCTTATAAGTATTAGCCAGGCTAGGGAACATGAGCTTGAGTTTTAAAATGATAGAGAGTCATCACTAAAGGTTTCTGAGCACAGGGATGTGTTGTGTTCATAACTTAGGTCCTTCTGGCACTTGTGAAAGATGAATTTTAAGAAGTCAGAGTGAAGGTGTGGAAAACAAGGATATTCAAGTGGTCCTACAAGAGATGATGATAAAAACCTGAATTAGGACAGTTGTAATAGTCAGGGATGGGTGGGAATAAATCAGAAGTAAAATTGCAAAGAGTATGGTTACTTAAGAATATAGAGGGTGAAGGGCAAGAAGGAGTCTAAGATGACAGGGACTTTTTGGCCTGACAAGGGGATGAATGAGGATCTATTGAGGTGGAGGATGCATTAAGAGCAGTAGAACTGAGATCTGAATTACCAGGACAAGTCTAAACACAATAAACATTCAGCTTACCACGGAAAGAAAAGCCTTGTTTCTGAAGATTTTGCCAGCAATTTTCATCAAAGTAAAATTCTACAGTTTGCTGCCAAAAAGAAATTTCATTATTAACTTTGAAATTGATATCTGTAGCTGGAATATTACATTTCCTTTTCCTTCTGTCTCTCTCACTCACATGTGCACAGACAAACGAATTCAAGTATTTAGAGCTTGAGTTGTCTCCAATCATTAAATCCAGACATTGTTTGGTCTAATAAGAGTGCTTTACTGTATATTTGCAAGAAAGACTGTCTATCAGTTTCAAATTAATGTAGTCTACTTCAGAAGTCTCCTGTAAAACCACAGTCTCACCAGTTCTTCAGTAGACCTTGAACTGGCAACTCTCCCTCATTATGAGGAAAACCCTCATCCTCCATTATAAGAGTATGCAGAAAGAGATTTTCTGCACAGTGGCCTTCCATACTTCACATTGCTCTCAGCCTTGCCAAGAAGAGCACACTCCAAAGTCAAGTTATAATTCCCATTGTGACTGGGTGGTAGTCATTAGTGCTGTCCACCAAACATTTCTGAATCTCCAGCTTCTGGGCACATGGTAGCATAATCATTCTTCGAAGTTAGATGTGGACACATGGTATGGTTTGGCTGTGTCCCCACCCAAATCTCAACTTGAATTGTATCTCCCAGAACTCCCATGTGTTGTGGGAGGTACCCAAGGGGAGGTAATTGAATCATGGGGTCCCGTCTCTCCTGTGCTATTCTCCTGATAGTGAAAAAGTCTCACGAGATCTGATGGGTTTATCAGGGGTTTGTGCTTTTGCTTCTTCCTCATTTTCTCTTACTATGTAAGAAGCGCCTTTCACCTCCCGCCAGGATTCTGAGGCCTTCCCAGCCACATGAAACTGTAAGTCTAATTAATCCTCTTCTTCTTCCCAGTTTCAGGTATGTCTTTATCAGCAGCATGAAAACGGACTAATACAACACACAACTTACTATGTCAAATGAAATATACACAAACACGATGTATTATTTCTGGGCAGAACTTTACAAGGCAGCCTGTGAGCCACCATGACCCTTGCTTACTGCTACAATGACTGTGGAAGCACAGAGAAGGCTTCTATCAGCCTGATGCTAACTAACAATGATGAGCAGAGACCCCTGAAGATCCACATTACACATATAGCAGCATGAGTAAGAAAGAAACGTCTGTGTTGTTAGGCAACACAGATGTTTGGGGCTAGCTGACACTATAGCAAAATCTAGCCCATTCTTCATGACTACTAGTTGTCATGAAAGCAGCAAAGACAGAAAGTCAGGAAGACCTGATCTTTCTCTCACCCCAACAAAACCATTCCTACTCCTCTATCCCTCATCAGTGTTTTCTGGGAGAACAAAGGGGAATCACAGTCACAGACACCTAGTAGATATCATTTCTCAATGACTCTTAACCTTCCCTTTCAATACTTTCAATTATTACCACTACACTTTATTTAATTCCTCATTTGAACCATCTAGTTCTATTGTTCGTTCATTGATTCAGCATATATTGATTTACTGCTATGTATAAGGCATTCTACCAGACACAAAAAAGTAGCAGTTATCAAACTTTTTGGTCTCAGAACACCTTTACACAATTAAATATTAAGAGGGTCTGTTTATTTGGGTCATATCTATCAATACATATTACATTAGGAATTACAACTAAAAATTTTTAAGTATTTATTCATTAATGCACTTTAACAATAAACCATTGTGTGTTAACATAAGTTGTATGTCTTATGAAAAACAACTATACTTTCAGAAACAAAAAATTTCATAAAAAGAAAGGCATTGTTTCACATTTTTACAAATCTCTTTAATATACGACTAAATGAGGCCAGGTGAGGTGCTCATGCCTGTAATCCCAGCACTTTGGGAGGCCAAGGCAGGTGGATAACTTGAGGCCAGGAGTTTGAGACCAGCCTCGGCAACATGGCAAAACCCCGTCTCTACTAAAAACACAAAAATTAGCCGGGCGTGGTGGCGCACATATGTAGTCCCAGCTATCCCAGCTACTTGGGAAACTGAGACAGGAGAATCGCTTGAACCCAGGAAGTGGAGGTTGCAATGAGGCAAGATCGCACCACTGCACTCCAGCCTGGGTGACAGAGTGAGACTCCATCTCAATAATAAATAAATAAAATAAATTTAAATATATATATTTTTTAAACATATATATTTTAGACATATATATATATGACTAAATGAAATAAAATTGGATTTTCTTGTCTGCTTCTGTGTTCAACCTGTTAAAATATATTTTAGGAGGCCAGGTGCAATGGCTCACACCTGTAATCCCAGCACTTTGGGACGCCAAGGTGGGTGGATCATGAGGTCAGGAGATCAAGACCATCCTGGCTAACACAGTGAAACTCCGTCTCTACTAAAAATACAAAAAAATTAGTTAGCCGGGCATGGTGGCGGGTGTCTGAAGTCCCAGCTACTCGGGAAGCTGAGGCAGGAGAATGGTGTCAACCCAGGAGGCAGAGCTTGCAGTGAGCCGAGATCACGCCACTGCACTCTAGCCTGGGTGAAAGAGCGAGACTCCATCTCAGAAAAAAAAAAAAGAGAGAAAAGAAAAAGAAAAAAAAAAAAAAATATATATATATATATATATATATATATATATAGTTTTGGCTGAATTACATGATGAAAATCCTAGGACCTTTCAATCCCTTTGAAAGGGTCTCAGGGACACTTAGGTCTCTTTAGTTCCCACTTTGAGAACCAGGACTATAGTATAAGGGTCAGAAAATGTTTTAATGGCAGGTAGTAAATATATCAGGTTTTGAAGGCTACATGATCTCTGCCACAACTACCTGACTCCACCATCGTAGCATGAAAGCAGCTATAGACAACAATATAAACTAGTAAGTATGGCTTTATTCCAACAAAACTTTATTTACAAAACCAGGTGGCAAGCTGGATTTTGTACATAGGCCACAGTTTGTCAATCCCTGCAATAAAGGATACCTAAATGAATCAGCATGTTCCTGCCCTTAAGAAATTGATAGTACTCATAAAGTACATGTCTTATTCCCTTTATAGTGCAAAGTAGAATGAGATAAATGTCATGTGAGGAATCTCAGAAAAGGTTCAGAGTTCAAGGTCAGTAAAGAGCACCTCAAGTTAAGAAGGCTTCAAGGAGAATGTGGGCCTTGAAGGATGGTCAAGATTTTAACAGAAAGTTTCAGGAGGAAGGAAATATTCCAAGTGGAAAAATCATTCAGGATAAAAGCACTAAGTGTCCAGCAAATTCAAGTAATGGGAAGTCATTGCTGAAATGTAGTGTAGATAAAGGGATATACAGATGTGTGAAACACTACTTAATCAACTTTAATTCACTATGGGTTGGGGGTTGAACGCCAGACTCGAGGGTTTGGAGGTTGTCTGAGATCCTCTCAGGTGCCACTGAACACTTCCACATGAGGAGGTAACTTATCAGCCAGATATGACAAGATCAACTGGAACACAAAGTGTAAGATGCGTTTGCATATGCCCAACTGTAACCACTGACTCCAGCTAACAAGCTACTGGATCAGACTAAGCAAAAGGAAATAAGGACGTGAACAAAAGCAAGTACAGTCAGACGAGAAAGCAGACTGAGGCAAGCAACAATTCAGAGGTAACATTTAACAGGTCTAGTGGTTCACTAGAGGTAGAAGGGAAGAAGAGTGCATAATCAAAGTCGACGCTAAGGTTCCAAGTCTGAAAGAAGGGAGAAAGATGGTAAGGATCAGGAAGGCCTGGAAAAGAGACAGCTTTGGTGATGAGCAGGTGAGTTTGATTATAAATATATCACACATATCACCATTTTGTCAAGCACAAGTCTGAATCCTCACAAATCCCAAAATCTTATTAGGAAAAAAAAAAACTGTTTTACAATTTTAGCAGACTGCCAACGTTTTTCCAAATCTGTGCCTCTTGAAATCTCCTCCAAGTCCCCAGTACTCTGAAATATAACAGAATTTCTACGTTTTTATTCTCTCATCTTGATTTTCTCTATTTATAGTTGTCTAAAGTCAGTATATATTTTAGTCCATTGTAAATGTAATATTAGATATCAAGGAAATAATTTATGATGTTTTTCACAAACTCAGGATAAACAGTAACTAATTCCTTTATTAAAAAGTGGCTAGAACTGCCTGTATCTTAAGAATGTTGTAACTCATTCTTGCATACCACATACGTTTTCTGAATGTCTTACATTAACTAAAACGTCTGAAGATAGATATCAAGTTGCTGAAAGATTTTATTTCTTACAATTTTTTGAAAATTATGACTATGAAAAGCTACAGTGAAGGAATTTTTAAAGTTGTACTTGGAATTGCTTTAGATTTTAAAGGCCAAAAATATATGTGGAAATGGCACAGTAAGTGACCCAAATAATATTTCCATTCAAAAACAAGTCTGCATCTGAAAAAAACAGAGGGATGGAAAGTGAGATGCTTGGAATCAAGACGAGAATGCTCAAAATTCACAGGGCAAGAAAGAGAGTCGTGATGTGGTGGTTGCTTTCCACCTCAGAAGAAAGTTTAGGAGAAAAAACACCAAGCTAAGAGTGTGATGACAAAGTACGAATCTAGAAGAGTCTTGGCCCGTGATAGGTAACCGAAAAATCTGCAAGTGAAATATACCTTCAAAGATGGTCACAACATGTATGATGGGAGCAGAAATCTTAACTGTTATGCTTCTGTAAACACAGCACCTGTGTCCATGAACGGTTTCCTATCATCTTCCTGGTTGCTAGCTCCTGAGGCATCCTGTGGACGGACTCCTTTCTCTTCCTCCCCTAACATTCAGTCAGTTATTAGGTCCAGACAATGCCATAACATTTATTGCATTATCCCCTCCTTTCCACTTCCACAGTCACAATCCTAGCTTAAATCCTTTTTCCGGCACTGGTCTACTGAAATCATCTCCTAACTGTCTCCCACTCAAAGAATGATTGACAGGTTAATTTCCCTAATATAAAGTTCTAACCATGCAATCTCCATACTAAAAACTTTCATAGACCTTCCACAAAATGGCCCAATTATTTTGCCACCCTAGCTCCACATATCTTTTTTGCATGCCCTTTCTGCTAATTTAATGTATCAACTCACTCTACCTCATACAAACTCTTATTTATACTTTCTCAACAGCACGGTTGCTTTTATACTTTTCTCTAGCCTAGCATGATCTTTCAATGTCCCACCCTGCTCTTACTACAATCTCCATTTATGGAAATATAGCCCATCCTTTAAGGTCCACTGAAAAGTCTGTCTCTCCCAGGAATTCTTTTCCCAATTCTCTGTTTATACCCCACCATTCATTCTTCTAATTAGTATTTGCAGAGAGTATAATACATGCTACTGTTGTACACACTATAGACAAACCAGTCTGCCCCCGACCCTCCTGGTGACACTTCCTATAGCTTCTCTCAAATGATTGTTATCCGTGAGTTTCCCTCATCTCCTTCCCTCTGATTGGACCATATAACTAGAAGAGAAGCAGCTTGGTGAACAGCTGTTGAATTGAACTTTAGTTAGAGTGAACTTTCTGGGTTCACCATTTTCCTAAGGAAGTAAAATTTTATGAAGACCCGAGAGCCAGAGAAAAATTATGTAAATTTAATTTAGTCAGTAAACTCTCCAAAAGTTAAAAGATTTTGATTTAATTCCAGAAATGCTCAAAGAAAAATTTTTAAAAGCAAGAAATATCCACTTACAATTCAGTTCTTTAAATTATAATGTTAACTGTGTAGCCTGATTGTAGGATGAAACAAGAATCTATAGTCAGACCACTGTGGTTTCATGAAATAAAAAAACAAAGAAAACAGTATTACAGCTACTAATACTTGGGATGATTATAGTAACATTAAACACTGGGTAAGTACCTGTAAAGCAAAACACTGAACTGGACCAGGTCCCTGCCCAGTAGATGGACAAACTAGACAGATATAATACAAGGCAAGGTGAAGGCAGATGCCAGGAATGTGCATAAGATGATAGAAAAAACTCTGAACCTCCTTTTCTTCTTTGAAGTTCAGACCTGAGAGTCTGAGGCAGTTGATTTTGACTGCCAGTAAATGCAAAAGGACACAGGTGTTTTCTAAGGGCTCAGATGATGCTGGCTGCTAGATGTCAAACTGAATTCACAGATAAGCACTCAGAGTGAAAAGCCATTCTGGATCTAGCAAGATAGGGTATGTTCTTATGCTCTAATAATGGCAAAGCATTTAGGTGGGTCTTAACTCGTCCTGAAAAGTAGCTTCTCTTTTGTTTTCCCTGGCCCAGGCTGGTTTCAGGCCTGCCGGTGAGATCTGTAAGAGGAAATCATTTTTGATTTTGTTCCAAATTCTAATTCAATACCTTGGCAGCATTTGAAATGGATAAGAGTTCTAGGATCACATCTGCCTTCAGGTGATAACGAAGATAAGAAGCACACAAGGTAAAAATGATGAGAGCTTACTCCCTAAAAGCGACTTTAAATGAAGCTTTCTAAAGGTAGTTAGTAACTTCTAGTTACACTAGGCCTGAAAATATCTTGCTAAAATATTTAAAGATAAACTTTAAAAAACCTTGTCACAAATTTGTTTTTAGCTAATATTCTGGCAGTTTTTTAAGTCCATGTTAACAATTAGAATAAACTGATAATCAAATTCATCAGACCAGGACATGCAGCAATATGGGGAAATAGTTTTACAAGTAAACAATATTCACTTTTGGTTAACGGTTTCTGGTGAGCAAGATGGGCCCTAGTGAAAACTTGCCTGTTGGTTGCTTTTAATGAAATGATGGAGTATCAAGGGTCAACAAATGCGTATTGTACAACACCCTTGTTTCAGGTACCTGCACCAGAGGGGACACAAACACATGAGATACAGCCCCTACAGAAGGCTTTTTTTTTTAAATGTAGACAGTTGAAATAAAAAAATAAAGACAATGAAACATCAGAGAACGATATAAAACAATATATGGTAAATCTTCCATTGTAAGGCACAGAAAATAGCAGTTATGGAATTTTAAGACTTGAAAATATCTTCTGTGTTTATAAAAACTGTTTTACAAAGGAGATGGAACTTCATTCAGGTCCTACTGAATAGTTTTGGATAGGTACACTAGAAAAGGCATTCCTGGGCCATGAGTGGTGGTTCACGTCTGTAATCCCAGAGCTTTGGGACGCCAAGATCGGCGGATCACCTGAGGTCAGGAGTTTGAAAACAGCCTGGCCAACATGGCAAAAACCCATCTCTACTAAAACTACAAAAATTAGCTGGGCATGGTGGTGGGTGCCTGTAATCCCAGCCCCTCAAGAGGCTGAGGCGGGAGAATCGCTTGAATTCAGGAGGCAGAGGTTGCAGTGAGCTGAGATCACAGATCACGCCACTGCACTCCAGCCTGGGCAACAGAGCAAGACTCTGTATCAAAAAAAAAAAAAAAGAAAAAGAAAAAAAAGCATTCCTGGAAGGGTAGAGTTTATCAACAAAAACATAGAGGTAGGATTCTCCATGATATAGGACAAAAGAAAAGAGACAAGCTGATTAGAGTTTATATTGAGAAGAGACAAAAGTGAGGTTGAATAGGTAGGTAGAACCAGCAGTATTTAACATGACTTTGCACACCTTAGTTATTCAATAGGTGTCTATTTCATTTATTGAATGGATACAGTAAGTATTAGAAGCCCTGGGGAAGGTGATTATACATCAAAGCAGATCATTTAGGAAGAGAATGTACCACATAAAGAGACAATGAGAAGAATCCTTTCTCATTACTAAAATGTGTTTCTCAGAAGGATTGGTCCAGGGTTTGGTCTCAAGTTGATTTCCAAATAGTTGCCATATTTCCATATCATACGCAAACTGAAGACTTTGGTCAATTTCTTTGACACTTTATCCACAAAAATACTTCAATGTCTGGATGTCTGACAAGGAATAAATAAAACTTAAAAAAATGAAAACAGCTAGAAACTCTTGAGCAATTTCTATAAGCACTTTGCTATCAGCAGTAATGCTGGATTAACTGAGTGCAGAGCACTACGCTAGATATTTACATATTTCTAATTTAATTCTCACAACAATCATATGTTGGTAAGATTAACTCAGTTTTATAGTTAGTTGAAACACCCAGGTTTACAGTAAAAGAGTAATTTGCCCAAAGTCAGGAAGCCAGGAGTAGTAGATCCAGGATTCAGACCCATTCCTGCCTGACTTCATATTCCAAGGCCCAAACTTCTTACCTGAATTATTTTTCCACAAGAGGCATCATTACGTAATAAAAGAATTTATTAGAAGAAATGCTTGATTCTTGCAGAAAGAATCATGTGAGTGTTAGAGTTTCATTGTGGGATTAGCAGATCTTTTGGGTAATCTGACCATGTAAGTTTCCTATACTTTAACTTCAATAAGGCATCACCCATAATATTGTAGTTGAAACTACCATATGATGAAGCTCAAGTCCTGCCCTACACACATGACCTGTGTGATATGGGCAAGTTACTTAATCTTTCTAAGTATAATTTCTTCATCTGTCAAATGTGGGTAATAACAATAGCCACTTCACAAGATTCTTCAGAAAATTAAATAGCATAACATAAAGTATTTAGTATTTGCAACTTTTATTATTCAAGGAAAATTATTAAATTTCTACTTTATGGATGTATCAAGCTCATACTTTTCCTTTAAGATTTAGCCCAAAAAACACCTGCTCTAAAAGCCTTTTCTATTATTGCCACTCCCAGGCCAAAAGTATGTTCTCACAATCGTGTGTGTGTGTGTGTGTGTGTGTGTGTGTGTGTGTGTGTATTTTCATTCATTTCACTTATCATTTTATATAATTGTTATCTATTTATGTCCTGTCTCCTTCATTAGAATGGAAACCCCCCAAGGACAGGGAATCACCTTATTCATCTCTTAATACGCTACTTTAAAAGAATTATATCACATATAATCAATTTAGAAATCTTTGAGAAAGTGCATGTAGCTTCCTGTGCACATTCTCTTTTGGTTTTAGGTACATAAATCTTGTCTCTTTACCAAGGTCTAAATTTTTAAAAAGTAAAGATTCTATCTTATCCTCCTTCTTACTTTAAAAAGTAAAGATTCTCTCTTATCCTCCTTGTCCATAGCACATTCTGTCTTTCTGGCATGTAGTAGGTATTTGAGGTATTTAACATCATTAACTTAGTAAGCTCTTCCTCTTACTTGGCACTTGAATGCTTTCAAACCACCTTCAGAGACCTCATCTCCAGTGACCCTCCTCCCAGTCCTCTGAAGTAAGAAGGTTCAGCATCACCATGAGGAAACTGAGGTTCAGAGAAGTGTCCCACGGAGGGAGGGCTGCCAGTGCCAGCCCCACCCCTTAGTCTCACAGTCTTTCCACTGCCTTACAAGGTCCTCAACTTGGATTCAGGACAGCAGATCACCCAGGAAGTTCTTTATTACTGTACTCTTTGACAGTAGAAGAAATAAGTCAGCAATTATGACTTTAGGAATATTTACATCTTACACTTTCAGGCATTCTTGAGGTTTCCCTCCACTCAGTAACCATGAGCCCGATCTTTCTGCCCTCCCTCTCCCGACCACCACCACCTTCCTTGCCCTTTCCCCAGCCATTGACTTACTTAGCCATCCCACGCTGGGAGTGCGCCGCACTCGGGGGTCATCATCCAAGGTGCGGGTTGCTAGGCAGGGCACTGAGTTCTCAAGCGGGCTGCGGGCTTTAGTGTCAGAAGCAGAAGACAGGAGGAGGAGGAGGACACATGAGCAGCCACAGCAAGGATGAGGATGGAAGCATTAATTAAGAAGAGAAAATACTAAAGCAAATCACACAAGCGGGTTAAAGGAGAACAATGACATATTACAAAGACACACACCCCCTCCCATGTCCTGCACCCTTAGATGAAATGAATCCCAGCAAAGAATCAAAAAGTCTAAAAAAATTACATTCAATCATTACAGTTCCCCAAATACCAATGGATGATCCACCCTGCCGTTCTAATACACAAAACATAAATTATATCCAGAAGAAGAAAGATTTACATAATAAACAGTAATCTCAGGATGTAAGATCAAGATTGTTAATAATTATGAACCACATAAGCACACACAGAGGGAAGTTACACACAGCTTTGTAAAGCATAGGGCGCAGGGTGTCATATTAGTAAGCAGCTTTCTTATGATCTACTCAACAGATACATCTATGGATCTTATGCACAAATGCAGAAAGCAACATTTCATACTTTCACTTCCAAAATATTTTCCTTGATGAATACAGAGTTGAATCTCAATTTTCTGTTTTTCAGCCCTTCAGAAACATGGGACTGGGGTACGGATAAATTAATACCTTAATATAAGCCAATTTAAGGATGTATGTTAGTCCTCATTTTCTGGTGCCCTTTAATACTCACTTTAATTTGAACATTTTAACCTTTGGTGCACCTATGCCAAATCTTAGACCACAGCAAAGATTAAATAATACTACAGGCTATATATACAGTATTGTTCCTCCAGATACATTTTATCACCTGGATGAAACAACGCCATCAACTCCTTCCTGAAGATAGTTTCATTTGGGATCCATGCCATTTATTTTGCTATTCCTATTAAATGCCATGCTCCAAGGCTAGTAAAATATAGACAGCATAATTATCCTTTAAGGAACCACAATGAGTTGGAAATATCTAGCCATCAGACTACATGCAATTTGACTTAATAAAGACAATCATTAAATGATCAAGGCAGTAAACAAGGCATATCCAACCAATAGCAAATAGGAGATAATCTATTCACATGAGTGTGCAAACAACAGGGGAGACAAATGGTCTTTTTAAGAATACTGATGACTTGGGAGGTCAAGGTTTAAAGTAAACCATTTACAAACTAATATAAGTTTATAGCCAAATTTGGGCATTCAGCACGTTATAAAATCGAGAAACATTTTTGTCAATTTATCTGTCTGTGTTTAAAAGCTGTAAATAAAGCCAGGACTTGTGAGCAGGCCATCTGTGCCAGCACCTGTTTGAGGCAAATCTGATGTCTTCTCTTTGCAATCTGAATTTTTAATTGTTTCCCATAATTGAAGTTCTTTGCAAGTTTTTATTGCACTAAGAAAAATGAAAAAGAGAAATGAACGGGTTGAGATTGTTCTCAAATTGCTTCTGTTAAGAGGGAGACATTTAGAAATGTATATTATCATACTGACCAAGTTTTGCCTCCTATTTCTTTTGACAACTAAGTGATCTGCTTAAAGAGCCAATATTCCTGCAGACTTAGCTAAATTAAATGAATTAGGCTAAACAACTGGCAAACATTAATCTAGGTCCAGGCAAGGACCCAGTGAAATGCCAGATCAGTGAGAACTGACAGAAACTGATAATACAAAGGAAACTTCTTCAAAAGAAGACATGTCCTTTAGCTTCTAATTTCTTTAGAATGAGAATTCATATTCCTTTAGCTTCTAAATGTGTATGCAGGTACCCAAATTTTATCACTGATACCATGGCTTGCCTCTAACGTGGGTACAGGAAGTCAGCAGCTTCTCCAAAACTCATGCTGATAACTAACGTTCCCCAGCAGCTTCTCTCTCCTCTACTTCCCTCAACCTGTCAGTGTATTGCTGAGAACTAAAGCTGGAAATTTCTTTTTGCATACACAGCCTCCATTGAGACAGAGCCTCACCATCAAGGGGACAGTGGAATGGAGCCTGGCACTCGCCAGCAAAGAACCTGGCTCCAAAGACAGGCATGAAAATGGAACTGCTCAGAGAGACTCGGCACCTGTGTTTTAGCAAAGCCTGACTGGAGCCATCTGGCAGCATACCCTCATGAAAGCTGGGACTTGCACAGCATCCATTACTTATATTGGCAAATGTCTACATTTTGATTTGTTGGACCCTCTGTGTACTTCTGTGCAGGAGGAGATACAAACTCTGTAACCCTTTCATGTTGCTTTTTTTTTCCCTTCACAAATTAACTCCAAATATCAAATTCTGAGAAGTCGTTCCCAAAGCCAGAGCAGAACATTTTGCAGTTATACCATGATAATAATATATAATGTATGCCTTGTCTACATAATGCTTTCATTGCACCTCTTTTACACTTGAGCTACAAAATAAACAGCTTAGCCTTGCTATTATCTTACATATTCTCTTTTAAATCACTTTTGCCTAACTTCAGGTATAAATAAGGTAGAAAATGGTTTATATTACCACAACCTGATGAGGAAAGATATAGCTCCAAAGGCTTTTGAGTGATAGTATCCAATATCTAGACGATAGAAAAAGATGTTGTGAGGAATTTTTTTTACATGACCCATGTTCCCCTTGAGAATCAACTTGTCCAAAACCATCAATCCTAAATCTGTTCATGTGAAGGTGTCTCTTCTTGAATCAAGCAAATAGATACCCTCACACACATACACACAGAAGAAAAAAAAAAAACCTCCAGAAAAATGCTTTTTTTAAACAATCCTATTAAGAAGAAAATAAATTTTATTCATAGTGAAGTTTTAGGACTCTTTTGGGATTGCAATGCCATGTGTTCAAATAGTCATCGAACACTTCCTATGCATTCTACACTGCTATTTAGACAAGAAATTTAACCCAAAAGGATACCAGCATTTCACCTAAACACATGAAACATGTTGCCTAGAAATCTCCATTTGAAAAGCCAATAAAGACACTCCACTGGCCGGGCGCGGTGGCTCAAGCCTGTAATCCCAGCACTTTGGGAGGCCGAGGCGGGTGGATCACGAGGTCAGGAGATCGAGACCATCCTGGCTAACATGGTGAAACCCCGTCTCTACTAAAAATACAAAAAACTAGCCGGGCGCAGTGGCGGGCGCCTGTAGTCCCAGCTACTCGGAGGCTGAGGCAGGAGAATGGCGTAAACCCGGGAGGCGGAGCTTGCAGTGAGCCAAGATCGCGCCACTGCACTCCAGCCCGGGTGACACAGCGAGACTCCGTCTCAAAAAAACAAAAAGACACTCCACTGTCTGCCATGTTTTGTGTGTTTTGTTGCTTAGATGTAGAATGGCCTCTAGAGCCCTTCACCATCACATTATTATATATAAGACCTCGACTTGGTGATATGTGGGAAATAAATTATGGTTGAGGAAGCTCATCCCCTTGTGGTTGAATTAGCATATGATTATTAAGCACACTGGGTTCCTACATTTACTATGCTTAGACAAGTTATTTCGGACTTTCAGGTTTTTCATCTGAAATGATATATACATTAGAGCTGCCATAAAGAACAATATCTAATGCATAACAGGTGCTAAAATAATGTGAGGCATTATTATTATTGCTACTAGTAATATTGTTAATGGAATGACATTTCCTTTGTTCAACATCTTGAAGAGTGTTGGAAAACACTAAAGACAGAAATCCTGGCCTACTTTAAATTCAAAGTGTGGTTTTTAAGAAATTGGGTTCACAAACCTAGAAAGATCTCCTTTTCGTCCTTTGTATTTCTATGGATACAGGGGTTGAGTAGAATGAGGCATGCTTAGTCATTCTTGGAAGATCTTAATTTACCGCTACTTTAAGTGAGCCCATGGTGCTCACATTTTATGTCTCTATCTTGCTTACCCTTCTCTCCTTACTTTTCCCTGTCCTTCCCTCTCCTATATCTCTTTCACAGGGAGCAGGATGTGGTCCCAGATCTGCACCTACACTTCTGTTGCTCCCAGAGCAACATGGGGCTTGGGAATACAAAAAACTTGGTAAGGGTGGCTCTATTAAGGAAACCAAGCCTTGGAAGAAGATTTACTCAGGGTTGACAGCAGCAAATCAGTTCAGTGCCCTCGAAATACATGAGTTCTCCAGGAAAAGGGAATGAAGAAAAAAGTACTCACATGTGGTAGAATAAAGGCAAAGAGAATCATTTCAGTTCTTTTACTCTCTCACAGACCCTAACTGTATAAAACAGACTGACAACTAGTAAAATTTAAAAATATGTTTATTACATGGTAACATCTTGCTGTACACATATTATTTCTTGATAGCTCAAACTGTCATTACTTAGACATAATGATCAATCTTTATACTCTAAATTTAAAAATACTAGAAAGCCCATGAGTGACAACTCATTATGTATTATTTGGCATCTGCAAAGTCGATAATGAAAGTAGCACTATTTTAAAAATAAAACTCCAAGAATATTTTCATATAAATGAAGTAGTAGGCAAAAAATGGAGAGAAACAGAAAATAATAAAATGCAAAATAATGGTAGTGAATTGAAGTTCTGCCCTCAAATTTAAAGCTGAAAGTCACTAAATTTTCCCCTTAAAATATTTCTGAATAATAGTTGTTCCTTACAGTGTGCTATGATCTGAATGTTTGTGTCTCCCCAAAATTCTCATGTTGAAGCCTAATATCCAATGCAATAGTATTAAAAGGTGAAGGCTTTGTAGTGATTAAGTCAAGACACCACCACCCTCAGGAATGGGATTCATGCTCTCCTGAAAGGCTTAAAGGAATCTGTCTGCCCCTTCCACCTTGTGAAGATCCACAGAACGCACCATCTCTGAGGAAAGGGCCCTCACCAGGCGCTAAATCTGCTGGCACCTTGATCTTGGACTTGCCAGCCTCCAGAATTGTGAGCAGTAAATTTCTATGGTTTTTAAATTACCCAATCTAAGGTACTTTGTTATAGCAGTACGAGTGCACTAAAGCACAATGGCATCTCACATTTTGCTTATTTAATAATTTTCACAAAGGTATCTCATTTATTCCTGGTTATATGCACAGAATAAGACATTACTACCCTTATTTTACAGGTATAAAAACTGAAGCTCAAAGAGATTATGTAAATTGCTCATAACCACACTGCTACTAAACATTAGCTCAAGAATTGAATGAAACCTCTGGAAATGATGGTCCCAGGTCTTTAAGAAGATTACAAAGTAGGCCCTCAATGTCAAACAACTAAATACCCACTTGTGTTATATCTCTTAAGCCCGACTCCTCATTGCTATAAAGAGTGGAATACGTTAGCAAATACTGAGAGGGAATGACCCTTGGAGAAAAATGTGTTGTTTATTTAAAGATCTGAACATTATACATTTGGAAAATCAGTCATCTGCCTGGAGAAAGAAAAGGAAAATAAGAAAATAAGAATGGTGCCTGATGGATGAATTAGAAATGCCATAATAACAATAACCATAGTAATGACTGTTATTAAGGAACAGTATTTCATTCAGGCACTTTGCTAGCAACTTTCCATAGATTGGCTCACTTATTCTCAGGTGGGAAAGAGCTTGATCGTGATTTGGGTTCTGGTCAGGACATTCATCTGTGCTATGAAAATGAACAGAAAATGAGAGTCCTGAACAAAACAGTTGGATGTATGCTGTTGCTTTTGGGAAACAGTTAATTGTATGCAGAAAGGCACGCAGGAAGATGATTCTAACCTTAAGGTGATGTGGGCCTGAGAGTTGCAAGATGTCAACTGACCTATCTAAGAACTAGAGAAGCATGATGGCCAGCTTCAGAAGCAGGTTAGGGAAATATCTGCCTTACACACTGATTGAGGGACCTTGTCTGAATTTAAGGGTATGGGGCAGTTGGGGGGATGGCCTGGAAAGCAGAAAAACCCATCCTGAGACAAATGGGCAAGCTGGGATCCAAAGTGCAGGTAAAAAGCGAAGAATTTCTCAAGGGAACGAGAAAGCTACCAGACCTGGTGGTGGTCCCAGCCAGATCCAATATAAGCCAGTGTCAAGGCAGCTGGATCTAATACCAAACCAAATGGTTTGAATGGGCCTAATCTCAAATCAGATCCAATGCAACAAGAGCCCAACTAATATCACTTATATTTCACTGGAGCCTAAAATTATTATTAACACAAAAATTGATTTCTTTCCATTGTTTGTTCTGCATTGCAAACGACTATCTGTTACTGTAGGTAACAGCAACAGACTATGCTTTCAAAAATGCTTTCAAAGGTGTGTGTGTTTATATCCAGCACATTGCTGATGTTAAACCAGCAATATGGGAGACAGCTAGGAAGTGGCATCCCGCCTGACAGATAACCTTAAACAGAGGAATCCAGATTCAGGAGTAAGTAGCGGCAACCCATAATGAGAGCAAGTGGATTACATTTCTCATATTTAAATAAAAAAAGAGGAAAATGGTGGTAAATTGAAGATAAGATGCAGAGGTTCTATCAGGAGCAGGCCCGGGGTGCCAGAAATATGGAGGAGACCACAGGCACCAGGAGAAGGCATGGGGAAAGCACCAAGAGGTCTAGGAGCCAGCTGCTCTCCTTGGAGCTGCCACTGTCTCCAGCTCCTTATCTCCCTGGTGGGACAACTTTACCAAGTCTTGGATTTCCAGTGTGATTTAGGACTCCCCTGACACCCACTTAGCAAAAGATAAAACCAATGAAGGGAATAAATTACTCTGTAAGAGGGCTATGATGAGAAAGGTCTTCGGCACCTCCCATTGCTAATGAAAGACTATTGGTATCACTTCACAAAGGGCACAGGGAATAAATCAGCACTGTATCTGCTAGTTTCTTTTCAAATAGTAAGCTACAGAGCAAGTATCATTCCAGAAATCACTCCTACTCAATATAAGATTTTTCTTCCCTAATTGTGCTTAAACATATTGTATATAATTTACTAACATTTGTGGAGTGATTACTATGTGCCAGTTACCACTCTAAACATTTTATATATTTTTTCTTATTCTTCATTATCTCTCTTTTACAGACATCAAAAGCAACTACCTAAATTACCTTTCCATGTTTTTATTGAAAAAAGAAAAACTTTTCACTAATACAAAGTGAGGTCATAAAATTAGATTAAGGAAAAATGAAATCTATAGTCTAGATCCAATTAGATTACTAAAGCCAATTCTCAATAAAGGGCATCTATACTCCCAGACCTTGGAAGGCAAGGAACTGATCTTTATGGTAATCTAGGGAGAAAAAATGAAGAAGTCAGGAAAAAATCAGGGACAGGTCGATGATGGCTTTACCCAACTCTCTACAAAGACAGTAAAAGGTGAATACTCAAATTCAGGCTCCTCACTGGTTTGGGTCCTTAAAGTCAGGTCTCCATCATCTCTTGCAAACTTTGAGATAAGACAATACATATAAAAAGTATCCATTTAAATGGTACATTTAAAAAATGGCTCATCTTATAAACCATGACTTTTTAAAATGCAGTTGTTAACCTTGTCATAAACCTCTTACTAAATATTTATTGAATGAATACCAATTAAGAATAAAATTTACTTTTACTTTCTAATGAAAAACAAACTAAATACATCTTTATTTTTAAAATGCTATCAAGCAATATTTCCAGGCTTAAACATTATTTTTTCATAATGCTCTAAAATAATACAGAATTATTAGCTAAGTATCTCAGACCAAATCATTAGGTAGAATCATATGAAACTGCTGACAACTTAATTTTACCCACAAAAATTGCAATTTCATATAGTTCAACCTAAAACAATAGTGAGAAATAAAAAGTAGGTAAAGAAAAATCCAACACCAGAATGACCTAAAACGTCACTAATTTCTTCATGCAACATTATAGAAAGGCCTCAATTAATATATTGAGAAATGATAGCACTTGCCTAAAATTTAGTACCTGGCAGACATGCCCATAGAATTTACACATGTCTCAGACAAGTAGCGATTTCACAATAATTAGCATTTTGAAAGCTCGCTTCATTGTTCCCTGATTTGTTACAGATAAAAAATGTTTTTTGCTGCTTTTTAAAAACATAAAATCGTCTTGAACCCCAAGCCATACCAGGATGCTAAAAGATGAGAGTTAGTCTTTAGCTAGGAATAAAGACAGTAGTGTGCTGACAGTGGATATGCCATTAAATGTTTGAAAACCAGTTTCCAGGAGAAAAAAACATATTTACATATGAATGTGTGAGTGTGTGTGCATGCGTATGTGTTGAATTTTACTGATATAAAGGATATTGTGACAACCAAGTATAAAGGGGTTCCTGGAGAAACTCCCACTGGCCTGTGCACTGGGAGGCATGTGCTCTAGGGTGGAACCTTGGGAATTTCGCTCTGTTTGCAGAGGGGAGAAGCCTGGCCCCTCCTCCGCCCAGGTGGTACATGGGATTCAATCTGCAAGGCAGGAAGCCTGTGCTACCAGGACTCTCGCTCTGCTGAGAGTCTCTGTTTCCCTTTTTTTCCTTTTTGCCCAATAAATTCCATTTTTCTCACTCTTCAAATTGTCTGCAAGCCTAATTTTTCATGGTGGTGACAAGGACCTCATCTTTAACTGAACTAAGGAAAAGTCCTACAACAATATGTAACACACCTTATATAAATAATAATAAAATATACAATACTGTATTGTAAATTGGATATAGTTAGTTGATTCTCATACAATACTTTAGTTGATCTTGGCCAAACTCTTACATCAGTAGCTAACATATGGTCGCAACTGGCAAATGAGTATAGTTCCAACATCCATCAAATATCCAACAAATATTTGTGACATTTGTTGATTAATATTATTACTTATGTTAACCAGTAAGACAAAAGTGAAATAATGAAGATTGAATACGTCAGACTTCATCTATTTGTCAATGATGTAGGTGATTCTTTTCCTAAATCGGATAACAGTTTTTGATTACTGAAAAAAATGTTCAACTTTTTTCTGCTATTCCTTTTAACAGCTATGGACACTTTACACTTTTAAATGTAATCTATGTTATTTGCATTTTCTCCATCACTTCTTTAAGCCTAGAGACAAATGACCAAAAAAAGTTTAAAAATCAAGCCCTAATTTGTAGCATTTGCTGGTTTCTATGGGGTAAATACTACCATAACAGCCCATTTCAAGTAACAACATAGTCACTGAATGCAGAGCTGGAAGGAGATGCACAATGGCACACTATTTTACATCATTTCTACCACCATACAGACACAGTGGATACAAATAACCATAAGAACACAGACTACAGTAAAATACACTGAAACAGGCAGAAAACAATAAATTTTCAGTATTTATTATCTTTGTTTTAATATAATTATTTAATTGTATGTTTATATAATTTAATTTTTAATAGTAGCTGTATTTAACAACCAGCTTGCAAATCCCTGATAACAACTGGCTCTCCTGAGTAGATTAGAGCTGGCTCCAGTACACCACCGGAAAATGAAAAAATTCACAACTCTGAAGTTATCTCTATAAATTTCAGTTATTTATTACATTGTTGCTAGCTATAACTAAAGTTGGCAATGTCACTGAGTATATTTTATAGCCTATGATAGAAGACAAAGGTATACAAATTTATCTAAGTTTTACATGGAGATATTAGAATCTAGCTCCAACTACAACAGATTGAAAGATCGTGGTCTATTAAAACTATAGCAATAATTCTACCTACAGTAGTTCTATAATTTTTACATAGAAATTTAAACTAAGAACATTCGTTTATTAGAAATTGTATTTGGAAATTTATTCTAAGAACATTTGTTTAGAAATTTATTCTAAGAACATTTCATAGTTTTTAAAGATATTAAGTAATTAAACCCTAACATATAAAGGTAACTCTGCAAACTTTCCAGTTAAGAACAAGCACCTCTAGGAAAGCCAAAAATTTGCCATTTGATAATTTATAAGAATGTACCCTGAAGGCGTACAAAATTCATTGCTAAAAGATCTCTCAAAGCTAAATCTTGCCTCTGGATATTTAAAAGAAGTTAGGTAGCATTAAGGCCAATAACAACATGTTTTAAAAGGTCTAATCATATTCCACGCTTCAGAGTGTAAGCTGATCAGCTGAAGAGCTGGAAAAGAACAGCCTGCCCTTCCTATTTGCTTTCTGCCCAGCATATATGGCATCTCACAAGTGAAAAGGTGGATGAAAGGCAATTTCAACTTTTCTCTGAAGTACACAGATCTACAGATAGAATGAAAGATTGAATGGCAAGCGATAGTAACTCATTAATTGTATTACACATCCAAATACTTTCTCCTAAAGCACAAGATTCTGGCTGGCTGCCAAGATCCATCTGTTCCTGATTTCTACTCCGCCTGCAGTGCCATGGAAATAAAGTTCACCATACTGGTGGAAAGCCTGCTGCATGCCATATTCATTCCTCTACTTTTTGAAAATATAGCAATATTTGAAAACAATGCACTTTTTCACTTCTTTATACTTCCCCCAACCCCATGATAAAATAATTAAATCACCAAATACTGGGATTTCATTTTACATGAGAAAGTGGATTATTAAATAAGAAATAAAAGAGTAACTTCAACTTTAATTGCCATAATTTCAAAAATATACATTGTTAAATAAAATATTTGTGACATCAGTTATAATAAACTACTCATTCTATAACTTTCTAGCCATTAAGTAATCCCTCTCTCCAAAAACACAATTAAAACAACAAAAAAAAGCTAGGGGAGACACAAAAACCAAAACATTTCCCATCAGCAGCAATATTCTAGGTAACAGTAGAACCATCAAATTGTAGTAGAAATACTGTAGATTCAATTCTCTTTTATAAATTTTTTATAAAAAGCATTTTATTTTAATTATTTGCACATAACCAGTTTTGTCTAAAAAATATACCACAGAAAATCTGCTAGCAGCGTTTTTCCAGCCAACAGTTACCTTTAATACTAGGAAGAGAAAACCCATTTCCAGAAATGGAGTGGCTGCGTTGCAATTCAGTTACTCCAACTTTTTCCACATCAACTGGTTTTATGTTATTCTGAAAGTGCAGCTGAAGGCAGTGAATTAGAATCACTCTTATCTACTCATCTCCCTCTCTCTTTTTTTTTTTTTTTTCTCAGATGGAGTCTCGCTGTGTAGTCCAGGCTGGAGTGCAGTGACGTGATCTTGGCTCACTGCAACCTCTGCCTCCTGGCTTCAAGCAATTCTCTGGCCTCACCTTCCCAAGTAGCTGGGACTACAGGTGTGTGCCACCACACCCAGTTAAATTTTGTAATTTTTTAGTAGAGATGGGGTTTCGCTGTGTTAGCCAGGATGGTCTCCATCTCCTCACCTCGTGATCCGCCCATCTTGGCCTCCCAAAGGGCTGGGATTACAGGCGTGAGCCACCGTGCCCGGCCTCATCTCTCTTAATACTAAGGAAGATTGGGGGTGGGATGGGAGGATAGACCTAACCCTATCAGCCCAATGCTTAGTGCTTCTTTCCACCATACCTTCATGTTCCATACCTCATGAAAACTGACTTCTCCCTTCTCAGATTGCTCCCAATCAAGAAATTTATGTGAAACAAAGGCAATGATACAAAAGATAGACATTCTACAGGAAACTCTGGTAAATCAATAAACTACAGATAAGATACAGTGTCTTGCTTATTGTGAAATAATGGGGTTAATATCCCATCTTGAATAATTATTCTTGGACCTATCATTATCATATATCAAAAAGCAGATTAGTTTCATTAGAGGTAAAAAATAATATTGAGTCTTACTCTGATAAAGTCATCATTTATATAGACTGGACACCATTTCACATACAAGCAAACACTTTGTGATAGGAAATTTCAAGGCATTTATCATATCTTACTATTCTCCTCCTAATTCTGGCAAACCACCATGTTGAAAACATATTGACAGAGGTACTCAATAATCTACAAATTTGCTGACTCACCTATAATATTCTATTGTTTCATCACAGAGTTACTACTGAACTACCTCCATCAATCAGAATAGATGTATATGGAGTAAGCAAGTCACTATAGCATTAGCAGCCTACAACAACTGCGGCAATCTTTCCAGCAAGACTGCAAACTTGCCCAACTGGATTAAAAATATCACCATGAAATGACTATGGCATATGAACGCAAGAAAAGAAGAAATATGGAGAAGGGTTAAAACAAAGATGACAGGAGATGGTGTAAAGGTAAGTGAGACAAGTAAGAGAAAGCAGCAGCCAGCTGGCCTCTGCATTACCATTATCAGGGTTGGTAAACATCCTACTTGCACTGGAGACTGTCTTCCCAATGTCAGCCAGGGACCGAAGGTTGGATTTCTTGGTTTGATGCCGGTGCTTCCGGAGCAAAGTATAGGTCACCTTATCCTTAAGTTCAGGTTTCAATAGGCCTGTCTCAATCTGATGGTCAACGATCATCTCTGATACAAAAACAAAGCAAAACAAAAGCAAAAAACAAAACTCAGTCACAAGACCACAAAGTTATTTTTTTACTCTAACTTTATGGATGTCATCCTCAAATTTCACATCAGGATATTGTTTTCCAAATTTCTAATTTCCCATTTTATATAAAAGATAAAGATACAGGGTACACAGATACTGGCATTGATGACAGAGATACAAATATTAAAGTATTCATTTTATGTTTTTTCAATCCCAGTTATGGTGTATTCACAGAAGTCAGATTATTCTGTAACATAAGTAGTCAGTAATTTATATTTTTCAATTAAAAGGGGAAGAGTCAAAAAGTTCATGTACTCATAGCAAAGGTATATCAGAAATAGAAATGATATTCAAAAACTTGAAAAGAGCATAGAAAATTTAAAGTAATGACTGCTGATTTTTAAAATATATTTTCCCAAATTCTTCTGTAATGTTATATGTACTTAATAATGGAATACAGTAAAGGAAAACAACACTCAATATCAGATCATTTGAACACCAGTTAATCCAATAAAAGAAAGATTAAACTACAAAATTATGTTGTAGTCTTTTCTAAGAAAGGAGACTTATTCTTATTGTTCAGATCCAACTAAAGACTTTCCAATATACTTCCATTGGGTATTTTAAAGTATAAATTGACTGAAATTTTTAATGAAATTTTAATATCTTAGTCTTACTACCAAAAAAATGTAAAGTTTCTATTACTCTGTTTTTCATATGATTTTAACCAGAAAGATGAGTGTGTTTCATAGAAATTGCTCATAGGTCATTCTGCTGGAAGGTAAGTTCCTATTCCAATTGAAAATAAGAAACCCTCTTTCTCACAAGCCAGCATGTCAGCAGTATGACATAAATGAAGCCTGGTGCATTCTACTCTACATCTTCACGACAGGCCAACATTTATCTCCAGCCAGAATGGTGCTGAGGACAAAACATTACAGAATCTGTGCAAGATGTGCATTGGTAGGAGTCTGTCTCGATGTATGCAAGTAGAACTTTTGTCCTCTGCACAGAATGAGAGTAATGGATCCCACGGCTCCCTTTCTGGCACACGGATGCATCTAGCACACATTCATATTTTCCTCTTGGGCAAACTTTAGTATATAAATGTAGAGAAATGAACAATAACTATTCTTTTCTAAAAGGCTGGCAAGAAAATTGATGGGTACTGGTAGGATAACAGCATCTCCCAAGGATTCCCACTTCTTTGTAAAGAGAAGTTACAGATGTTCAAGAGGTTTTGCTTGGGCATGACTGAACTTCTCAAAAGTCCATCTTCTAAGCACTCACAGAATTGGCCTCACAACCTATAGCTAGAAACTGGCAATTCACACAGTGTACAATCAACTATTTGCAAGCTAAGCAGAGGCTGAATCCAGGATTTTCATCACATGCCTCACAGAGGTGCCATAAATGTTACATAACATGGGACCACTTGGTAAGGAATCTGGGCAAGGCAGGAAGAGTTTTTCCCATAGAAATGTTTTGGTTTGAGAGTGGCTTTTAGCTCTGAGTATTTTAAACTACACAAACCCCACTCAGTAAAACTATCAGAATTGATCCTGTAATTACAATTAAACCTCTCTTCCACAGTAAATAATCAGGTGCCTACAAAACACAACCCCTCTACTTTTCCTTTAAGTCCTTTTAAAGTGGAAAGTCCATTTTACAGAAGAACCAGAAAAACAAACAAACTGCCCCACCATATCTCCTATGAATGTTATCAAACTCCTACTCTAATTTCAGGGTTGTAGACTAAAGCGTTTCTTATCTACCCTTCCTGGCAGGGCCTCCCTCTATTCTCGCCCTCCCTTGAAATCTCAAACCAATCTTTATGTATGCACAGCCGGTCCTCCGTTACTAATGCCTGGAAATCACCAGTCAGAACAGGTTAAAACATCTGTGTGACTTTATGCCCTTCATTAAGTTTCCATTAAAACGGCCAACATTATAGGGATCTCTTTAAGCATAAACTACAAAATCATTCAAAGGAAAGTGGGGGCAGTAACATTTCACAGCTACACTGAAATTAAGCCTTCAGTGTTCAAAATCCCACAGACGCTACCAATTGGGAGAGAATGCGCCAACTCTAGATGATAGCAGAGCTGATAGGAACTTCATGGAGCATCAAGTTCAACCTCTTGCTATGCAGATGAGAACACAGGGCCATAGTGACTTGCCCACAGACATGGACTGATTAGAGGCAAAACTCCTATATAAAACCAGGTTTTCTGACTCTAAGTTTAGATCTTTTTCCATGTCATACAATACTTTTCTGTATTTAAAAACTAAGCTCTAGAGAAAAAAAGGAATTGATATATGCAGAGCTTTTGCAAACCAAAAGAATGATGGCCATGTGACAGAAGAATGGACAAAGATCATAAACATTCTTAAAAGAAATACAAAGGGCCAAAAATACATAAATAAATATTCAACTTCAAGATTAAGATAATTTAAATAAACATACAAATATGACCAATTATGAGGTTTTTTGTCAAAGGGATAAAAATTAAAAAGTTGAATCAATCCCCATGCCGTGAAAGGTATTCAACGGGCAATTCCATTTCTGATGACAATGTTGCAGTATTGACTATGCAGTACAAAAGCTCTGTACTATGTTTACACCTTTTGAATATTCTGCCATTAGAAATGTATACTAAAGAAATAATTTCACAACAATATAATAACGATGTTCACTTCTTTTCTTTATAATTAAAACTTGAAGGCAATCTAAACGCCCAAGAATACTTTATTGAATATTTTGCAGCCATTATAGTAATGCTTTTATTTCTATTTAATGACATTAAAGGGTTCATATTATGTTATGTTTTAAAAAAAGACTAAAATGATGTAGTATGATCCCATTTTGTAAAATCAATTATATATGTGCAAACAGAGTTATACAGAAAAAAATGCTGAGAGGACAGCTCTGAGAGATTAGATTAGTGACTATTTTTAATTTTACGTGTAACAGTTTTCCAGGTTATTTTAAAATGAACATGCATTAGTTTTGTGACTAGAAAAAAGTTAATATCATTTTGAAAATGTAAAAAGTATAAAAAGTAAGAAACAATAGGACCGATACATCTGCCAACACGCACAGCTCAGGAATGCCTTTAAATATAAAAATGAGACTCCAAAAATAGAGCTACATTTTCCCAATTCACTTCCCATCATGGTAAAATACCTGAAATGGCTTATAATTTTTTTAACTTAAGAGGGGAGGAAAATTCCCATAGACTCGGCTTCATATGTGAATGACACTCTTTAAATGTAGAATTACAATGAGGACACTAACAATAAAGCTATTAAAATAATCTGTGAAAACGATGTTTTATCCTTTATAACACTTTAAAGATAAATTTTTCTATTAACATTCAGAAGGCGTTCTTCACGAAAAAATCAAGTAGAGGTCCTGAGAAGAATCAAAAATAGGCTGAATTTTTAATGTAAGTGTGAGAAGTAACACCTGCTTAAACAGTCGTACACCGTGGTGCAGGGCCCTCACATGGTGTGGCACTGTCTTTGAGCCTGCAGGGTGAGACGCCTCTCAGAGGCAGGCTGGTGAGGGGTAGCAGGTGGACTGCAAAGGAAGATGAAAAGCAGCTATAGTTTGTTTGATATACTCATGCTTGCTATTATTTCTTTTTCTTCTCATTTGTTGATATAACATTGGGGTGTAGGGGAAGATGCATCTTAAGAATTAGCTGTGTATAATTCTCAACTCAGAAGTATTGGCATGAGTTGGGACAAAACAACTGCACCTCACCCACTGCTATAAAAGGATTTTTTAAATAACCAAATAATGACTATAACTTCTTAAGTTACTGTGCCATCATCTGTCATTTAGATGAAATAAGGGCTCCGTTTCCTCCATGTTTTATCCTCTGTAGGGTTTTGATTATTTCAAAGGATTAAGATTTTTTTAGCTAGTGACACTCTTTCAAACATGCTCTTCTCCCCATTTCTGGAAATCTGGCCCTTTTCCTCCTCTTTGTTTTACTTGTGATGTGTTATTTGCCCCTGAACTGTTTTTCTGTAGTATCAGCTCCAGGATGACAGCACTGGCTCTCTGACTGCTTGCCCCATGGACTGCAGAGAAAACGTATTAGTGAGTGATGATAACTCAAAGTGATCTAGTAGTGTCAAATTTTAACACGTAATGACAATTTTTAAAGTAAATGCATGGAGGTTATAGAAAAAGTTCACAGCTGATAATAAAAAGTAATGAAAAATTGAAGGGAAACCACAAAATGCTTGGTTAACCTCTCCTACACGTAGTAAATACCAAAACCTTCTCTCTCTGGCCATTGGCTAAAGACGTCCCAGTATAATGTGGTACTCTCTCTTCTACAACATGAAAAGGGTCAGTTAGTTGCTGAAGACCAGAAGCTCAAGATGGCTCTTCCTGGTGATGAAGATCCCAAAGACAGTTTTACAGAAACATCCAAGTGTGTAATTCAACTTTTAACTTTCATCACGCTTGCTGATCAGTTCCAAGCACAGCAGAGGTGCTGTTCAACTGTTTCCAGCTCTGTCTACCACACCATTTAGAATTTTGTCTCCTGTTCATGAAGGCACTGAGTGTCTCTCCATCTGACTCACTTCTCTACACTCTGCTACGTGACATGCAGAAATATCTGGATAAACTATTTATAACGGGATAGACATGTAAGTAGACAGCAAACACATCTAATGATCTTATTTAATGCTCATAACAACCCTGAAAGGTCCACCTTCATCTTCTTTTTATAGATGAGGAAATGAAGACTCCAAAAGAGTTCAGTAACTGGCCTTGCCCATAGTCATACATGCTAACAGGGCTAGACTTTAATTAAAACCCCTCAACATTAAATCCAGCATTCCTTCTTCAACATCACTCTGTATCTCATGGGAATTAGTATATGATATCTTCCCATAGAGTAGGTATATTTTAGTAGAGGACAAACTCTGAGCACAGTGGCATGAATCCCTACGTGGGGAAACTTTAGGCAGTAATGATCATCTATGGTAAAAAAATAAAATAAAATAAAATAAAATAAAATAAAATACATTTTTTTTAATAAGGGAATCTTCCTGGTGATCCTTATTCTCCTCCTAGACTGCCTATACACTGCCAAGTCATGATTTTCTTCTCCGGTTTGCCCTACATGTATGCACATTTGACTTATTTTCAACTTGTGTAATTTTTGACATCTTTGCTCCAGGTTAGTTCTTAAAGTCTGAGAATATAGAAATTAGAATTTTCACTCAAAAACTGGATTGATTTTTGTCAATCATTATACTTATCTGGATAACAATCTCTCTTGCAGCTTTTAATAAATGAAAAAAGACAACAGAACAGATGGCCCAGAAAATCATTCTTTCTGTTTGCTTCTGTCTTTGTAGATGGGTTCCACTCTCCCTGGGTACCATAATCCAAGATCTCTTCTCATATCTCAGATTTCCATTTTCAGCTTCACCTGCCTTGTTAAGTATGAAAAATGCTATACAAAACTCTGTTTCCTCCATTATTTTCTAACTACATATGCAGATTTGTACCTATGTTGACATGTACCTTATCTCATTTACAAAGTGGTAGATTTGCAAACCCTAATTTCAAGGCCTAGAACAGTGTTCGGCACATTGTAGAAACTCGTGTACCACTGCTGAATAAATGTATAAAATAATTATTTCTGTCCATCCAGAATCTTCACATAAGTCCTCTCCCTTCTCCACTTGTATTTTTAGTAGAGGCGGGGGTGAGGATTTCACCATGTTGGCCAGTCTGGTCTTGAACTCCTGACCTCAAATGATCCACCCACCTTGGCCTCCCAAAGTGCTGGGATTACAGGCATGACCCACCACGCCCAGTCGTACTTTTCCTTTTTAGTTATTTTTCATTTAATATGCACAGATTTACATTCACTTTCACTTATTGGCATAAGATTAATGTTATAAATGGAGTCTCTTTATTCACCCATCCTTGGTTTTACTGGACTGGAAGTCCAGACACTAGATTTCTAGAAGTTTTTGATCTTAGACTTGCACTCTAAGCTTCTCTGGACCTCAGTTTCATCATCTGTAAAGCAGGACTTAAATCATCTGTAAGAAGAGAAATAGTCTAGTTCCTGAGTTAGGGCTGACTGTAGGCAAAAGTCAAGCCCCTTTAGTTGCATGTGGAGAAAGGCTAGGTGGGGCATGGATCCAGCAGGATGTTACAGGTAAGTGACTGAGTTAGGTCACATTGGTGCCAAGTACCATTTGTATCACCACCATCAAAGTCACTGAACCTCATGGTATAGGGCAGCTTTGGCTTCCTTTGTAGTTAGTACTTTGTGCATTGAATGCTAACTCATCATGCTGAACACCTTGGGCACACACCACTGCATTCCAAACTGAAGCCATTGTTTTCAAATTCTATCAGTGGCTTGGCCTAAACTGCCGTTATTACCCTTCAGATCTAGGTGTGCCAAAGATCACATTTTTCTTAAAAAGAAGTGCGGGGGCTCCACTTCTTATTCCTAGGAAATTCCACAACCAGGTGAGCACTGGACCTGTAGCGATGACTGCACTTTTCCAAAGGGTCTGCAGTGTGCCTGCCCTGGGATTGTGGGGAAGAAGATGTGGATCAAAGACCTGCAGAAGGTGACCAGTGTAACATTCTTGTCTAATATTAGAGTTACTGCAACGTTTCTTTGCATATCTGTAGACAAAAGGCTTACCTATGACATCCATTTCTTTATATTATAGATAATATGAATGCCGCAGCATTTGTGTTGGAAGAAAAGATTAGCTGTCAAGTGAGGCATATGTCTGGCTGATGTATATACACTTGGTTCTTTTTCAGAGAGCTTGTTAGTTAGATTTGCAAAGAAGCCCCACACTTTTCATGCATCTGAAGTACGTAAGGTACAAGTGGCGGGCACCTATAATCCCAGCTACTCGGGAGGCTGAGGCAGGAGAATCGCTTGAACCCAGGAGGAGGAGGTTGCAGTGAGCTGATACTGTGCCACTGCACTCCAGCCTGGGTGACAGAGTGAGACTCTGTCTCAAAAAAAAAAGAAAAAAACTGAAAAGCACAAGGAAAGGATTCAGAAGCAAAGCTAGAAGGAAATATTTCAAAATGCCAACAATGACCAGGGGAAGATGTCATAGAAGATAGTTTACTATTTTCTTAATATTTGTATATTTTTCAGATTTTCTTGCAATAAATCATACTAATGTTATAATACAAAAAGAGAGAATAAATGTTATAAAACATTTAACTCTGCTTACACTACTAGTCATCTGCCTGGATGGAGACTTGTGGATAGGTAAAGCCGAAAAAAATAATACAAACTTCAAACAGCATACTTACCCACCAACTGTGGGAGAGAAGAAGCCTCCCGATCAAGCATGATGGATCCTTTCTCCATACATGTCCTCAGCTCAAATAAACTATGAAGGGACAACGTAGCCACATGGGGCTTGCTCCATCTTTCCCCACCCTGTTCCACTTTTTCTTCAAACTTGATCCACCTAGGAAGATGAGATTAGTGAAGAGCAATTAAAAGTGTTCTAACTTCCTCTAGAAATAGCAGTCTTAACCCCTCCATCTTCACCCCTTCCAGCACTTCCAAAATGTCTCCTTTTGTGGAGTATTAATAGCTTATTATATCATTAATTACATAATCTTCATAAATACACCCAAAGAGAAGCACTAGACTGCTCCTTCCCTTGAAGTTAGAGAGGAAAAAAGCAAAGCAAGAGAAGCCAAAGCATCCTTGGCTTTTTATCTGCCTATATGTAACCATGAGATCCTTAAGACCAATTATTTAACTAAATTTTTTAATAAGGTAGAAAAATTTGCATTTCAAAATTCTCCATGTGGGTACAGCCTACAGTGCATAAAAATAGCCACCACCATGAGCATTCTGTTGTGACTTCACGAGGCAAGTTTAAATAAGGTGAAATATCAGTGATGAACCAATATTTATCTCAGACATAAGAAACATGATGTGTGAAGCGGCAAGACGAATGTAAAATTTTGTTTTATTGATGCTTAAGGAAGACCGACATGTTTTGTTGTGTCTTCCTTTAATACACATATCTCAGCTGATGCATATTGCCCTCTTACTGTGATTTTAAAAGCTTTACCCTCAAGTCTGGTTCCACGTGTGTTTAAATATACATAAGCTGGGTGAACAACAGATTATTCTGATAATACGAGATCTCCTATTAACCTTAGTGATGGAACAACCCTCTTTTCTAGCTTCTGCTTTCTAAGACTCCTAGACATTTTGATAATTTAGCAATATATAGCAATAAAAACCTTAATGGAAATGAGAGCAAAACACATTTGACAGACTTTATATCCCACATATTATACAAACAGACACTTCCTACACTGTTAAAGGAAAATGGGAAAGTATCATCGTTTTGCTATTCATCATGATACTAACAAAAAGGCTTCTTTCACTTTCAACTTTCTGAGAGATATTGAAAGAGATAAAGATGGAATAAAAATTGTTTTTCTACATTCTTCACCCAAAGGTTTAATGATTGAAAAATGTTTTCCTAGAAAAAGCTAAACACTCACCTAACTGACTAAAGATGAGAACAAAGGGCAGAGATCAGAAGCAGCTCTACATAGGGTATTATTTATAGACCTCGTACCACCCCCAGAGGAGGGGGAAAAAAACACATTAGTAGAACCAGGAGTGAAAATAGATCAAGTGATCAGCTCACAATGTCAAAGAAAATTTAGAATTTTAATCAAGCCCAGCACCCATATGTTTCAGAAGTATTTTAGCCGTATCCAAAAACTTTCTCCCCTCATGCTCCTCTCAGGAAGGCTCTCACAGCCAGGCAACTCCCATGTCAGTGGTAATCCTTGTATCAACCTTACCCACAATTCTAAGACCCTCCTTCTTCTCCCTGTATCCTCCCCAAAAATGCAGGAAGGGAGATTTTTACTGCTTACCTCATGAGTTAAAAGGTCAACAATACCACCAAAGAAGCTCTGAAACTTCAGGACTGGACTTGGTTTATTTCTACAAAAGTAGCTGTGACACATTCCAAAACAGAATGAAAGCCCTCTAATATTCGTGCGTGTGTGTGTGTGAGTGATTAAATTAGTATTCACTTTGGTTCAAGTTACAGCCAGAGAAATAAAAGGAACTGGGAGGAAAAAAAAAATGACAATTTTATATCACACTCAAATAATTCTATGGGTTTAACCAAAACTGTAAAAGGTAATAAGGTGATTAGAGTTATTTTGAGACTAATCCATTTTTGATGGAGAATGTTACATTGGTTAACTTCAGGTATATCATCTTTTCATGCTTGCTCACAGAATCTCTAAGCATGTTTGCTGGTAATTGGCATATGAATCATATTTATATATGATACTATAATTTATTGCTCAAGATAAGACTCTAGAAAAAGGAAGATACCATCATACATGAAAGCAAGTCAGAGTTATCTAGAATTATGTCATCTATAAAGAGTGTAATGACTCCTTGATTATTCTTGAATTCCTAAGAGTAGGCTTATTTTCTGAGGGATAGAATATGTGGTCATAGAATTTAAGCCCAAGATGAATGACATGGAGCAGCTAGAAGCCCTGTAAAGGGGAGTGTTTTACAAGGCCTTTACTTCCCTCTTATCTTTCCTAAATGAGCCCCCACTTCTATCAGCTGCCAACAGCCTGTACTGCCAAATCTATTCCTTAAAAAAAACTAAGCCTCACTTATATATAGTAGTTCTTTTCTGCCATCATCCTCTCTATGGTCTGAATGTCTATGTCCCCACAAAATTCATATATTGAAATCCTATCCCCCAAGGGAATGGTATAAGGAGATGGGCCCTTTGGGAGGTGATTAGATGGATTAATGTCTTCATAAAAGAGTCCCCAGACAGCTATCTAGCCCCTTCCACCATGTAAAGACACAATGATATAGTGCCATGTGTGAGAAGGCAGGCTCTCACCAGACACTGGATCTGACAGTGTCTTGATCTTGGACCTCCCAGCCTCCAGAACTATAAGAATTAAATTTTTGTTGTCTGTAAGCTACCCAGTCTATGGTATTTTGTTATAGCAGCCTGAATAGGCTAAGACAATCTTCAATTGTCCAAATAACATAAGTTTAATAAGATTTTATTTAAAAAGAAAAAGAAGCAAAACCATTGTTGTTCTTTGTGGTCCATCTTTTATTTATTCCTCTCCATAGTTTATGTTGTAGGCAACTTGGTTAGACTTAAATATGACTTTGAATACATTTAAAAAGTGCATTTGGAAAACATAAATCCAAAATAGGGTGGATTTATGAAATAGTATTACTCACCCTTCTAGATTACACCAGCTCTTTAGGTCAAGATTTAACCATAAAGGAATGGAAATATAAATTCTCAAAACTAGCCAGTTCCTTAAAATCTATATTTATAAGGGATAAATATTATCTCATAGCTCAGTTTAGCATCTATTTTACTTTAAGTTCAGTAAATATTGAACATTGTGATGATGTCATATTACAGCACAGCTTACAGCATAAGGAGAACTCTGGAAAAATGCCTATTAAATTCCTTTAAAATGTATTGCTCTAATTGTTTAAGGAACTGATTATACTTCCAACAAATTCTTTTGGACATAAGATACTAGCTTTCCCATTTAAATAGATCATTTTCAGGCAGTTTCATTCCAGAAACGGCACATGCTTTGTCTAGCCTCCTCGCATATCAAGGACAAATTTGGATTTAGGAAAAAAAAAAAAAAAAAACTGAAAACTACTCAATTCAAATCAGAGTCCATTAAAGAAAAGGGTAAGGCAAAAGTACCAAAGTTCACCCTATCCAAGTGCCAATGAATCTGCAAAGGTGCTTTAGAACCATGTAATTACGTTTAAAAAATAAATAAATAAAAACAGACTTTTTGCTGTAGAGTATACTAAAAGCCACTATCTCCCCTTCATAATAACTAAGAATAACTACATATTTGCAATAAGTTTCCCACTTTCTTTTTGTTTCAGTACTTGACAAGTTACAGAAAAATTTGTTTCAGAAGCAGGCTTTTTAAATACTTGCAATTACAAAATGGTTTTAACCTTAGAGGAGGAGTTTATTAGGTGAAGTTTATTTATTCCAAGGTCTTAGAAGAATAATGATAAAATACTTTGCAGTGTAAGACATTTTCAGTGACTGCCAAGCAAACGGCATTTCACTCGTTTGTTGAAGAAAAAAAAGACCCACTGGGAATCACTGAATTTTGTAACTTTCCAATCATATGATTAAATATAATTAAGAAAAAAATAAGACCTCTAACTTAATAACATATCAGTTGTACAGTGGAAAACAGACATGACCTTTACACTACATAAATTCCAACTACGTACAACTATTGAAATGATGATAAATTTCTTGCTAACTAACAAGTGCCTTATCACCCATAAAAGAAGCCAATGCTAGTGTACACTTGGGGAAAATGAGGTTTTTAAGGAGAATTCTTAAAATTCTAGATCAACTATTAAAGTTATCATATACAACTACATAGACATAACTACATATGATTACATAGATGATTAAATTCCTTGAGTCTTTTTCTTACAGAAAAATTAACTTGGTCTGAAATAGAATTTTCCAAAGCTATTCAGTAGAGAAAAGACAGAGAAGTCAGTGTACACTGGGAGAGAGTCGTCTTTGCCCAAACCCACAGTATAAGTGCACATGTTGGTGCTTAATGGCCACGCCCTTAAATCAGGTACTTCAGAGATGGCTCAGGTAAATCTGCCAAGTAGAAACACAAGTGGATGTACATTTGTGGTGTCCAGTTGGAAATAAAACATCAATATCCCTTTCCTTTATTGGCTTGTGTTTATTGAATCTTGTGATGGCTTTCCTTTATACCCAAGTTTGGCAGCACAGTTTGAATTACGCTGGGGGAGTTATCTTTAACAAACATTCATATAACAGTGGTTAAGTCCAGCATTGCCCATCTGAAAAGTCACTGAAGATAAACTGACAGCTAATAATCATTTTTGCAGAGATATCCCTACTCAAATGAATAAAGAATTTGGGCAAGGGGAAAAAAAGCTCCCTTTCTCCTGATTTTGGGCCATCATCAAACTTGGATCATGAATTATTCTTTTACCAGTTTTCTTTTTTGAACCCATTAGCCGACATCTAGTCACCTAGACATTCTTAACGGAAGCACAGGCTTCTTGACCTATTCCAAACAATTTTTCAGGTCTGGTAAGTCTACCCTTTTTACCGTATTCAACTTGTGCTCTATTTTGGAAGAACCACTGAAAATTCATAGTTCTAACTTTTAGGAAAGGCAAGAACAGGTGAAGGATGTAGAAGGGATGGTGATGGAGTTGAGTGTTACTTTAAACTTCATATAAATAAATACTTAAACTTGTTCATAGTATAACTACTGTGCTTTCCATGACTTAAAAGGGAACATGTCCCCCTGTAATTGAAACAATTCTCATTTTTTTCAGGCACAGGGCCAACCTGAAATTCCTGAAGTAGTACTACAGCCATAATAATGATGATGCTCAATGTCGGATATTCCTGCAAGAATACCCTACACTGAACTTCAGATCTACTCTTCCTACAGATTTCCTCATCTCAATAATGTGTAGGAAATCATTAGCCATCTCAATAATATGTAAGAAATCATTAGCCAACTGAAAAGTATAGAGTCTTAAAAGAGAAAGAAGGATGATATTGAGTTCTGAGGGGTGTAGATTTATAATAGAACCTACAGGGAGCTGGAGAAGTCCAGAGAGTTAGCTGTCTATGGAATAAAATAGGCTATCAATTGTGGCTTTCACAGAAAATCAAAATATTATCAATTTATAAGTTGGCCAGAAAAAGATTCATGTCACATCTTCATATATAAAATGAATTTCTTCTAAGCATTAAACATTTATTAGTCTGTAGCTTTGAGCGCTTTTAATGGGAGAAAAAAACTATCGTATCTGGAAGCTAGACATCACGAATGGAAGTCAAAAATTATTGCAAAAACATTCTGAAAGCAGGGTATGTCCCAGGTAGTAAAGGTTACTGAAAAGCTGAATATTTCCAGAAGCATATTCACTCCAAGCCTCTCCAAATAATTTAGGTGGAGTAGCAAACTAAGAATAAAGGTTCTATTTCTCTATTCATTGATTCTATTAACCAGTCTTTATTGAGAACGACCTGTGTGCCAGGTAGTTTCAGGCACTAGGAATATAGTGGGAAAACAACTGAAAAATTCTGCCCTCACAGAGCTTTAATTCTATTGGGAAGAAACAATAACAAGATATACAATATGTTAAATGATGACAGGTGCTAAGGACAAAAATAATGAAAGATGAGGGATAGGAAGCATTGGGGGAAGGTTTCAATTATAGATAGGACAACTACTAAGCAGGTAATATTTGAATGAATACCTGAAGGAGATGAGGAAATGAGCCATGCAAGTAACTGTGGGGGTTCAGGGAAGAGAGAACATTTCAGACAGAGGGAACAACAAGTCCAAAGTTCCTGACAGATTAGCATGACTGGCCAGTGAGGCTCAAGCAGAGTGAAGCAGAGGAAATGAAAAGGAAGACAAGGTCAAAGAGATCATGGCAGATCGTTCATAAAGGAAGTAAGAGCAGGTGCAAAGAGATCAACTAATTAGGAGGCATCTGCAGCAATCTCAGTGAGAAATGATGGGATGAACTAGAGTTGCAGCAGTACTGAATGTGAGATGTAGTGAGATCTCTGAATATGTGAATATCTTTAAGGGTAAAATAGAATTTGCTAATTGGTCAGATATTGGGTGTAGAGAAAGACAGGAATCAAGGAAGACTCCAAAGTTTCTAGCTCAAGAACTAAAAGAATGGGATTGTCTATTGAGATGAGGAAATCTGTAGGAAGAGTAGATCCGAAGTTCAGTTTTAGACATGTCAGTTTTGAGACTCCTATTAGCCCTCCGATTAGTTGATTCCAATTAAATAAGGTATTATATCTGTGCTTTTATAAATGCATATATTATCAATATATTAATAAAATAGTTTGAAACTTTAAGCATAGGTCCTCTTCTAAGCTTTATCAATGGCATACTGGGTACCTTGGGTCATTCATTCCATAGCTGTTTATCAGTAAGAAAGAGAAGAATTATACAGAACCCTAATTTGGTCAATTAATACTTCTAAGAAAGTATTATATTCAGAACAGCTTTGTCAAAGGCAATCAGTTCTCAACCAATCACACATTAAACAAATGTTCATTAAGAGCCTATTATGAATCAGACACTGCCATGAATTAGAAATGTGATAGTGAACAGACAGACATGGTAGTCTCTGTCTGCAGATAAATTAATGTAATGAGGGAGGCCATATGAAAACAATAGTATCACATACATAATGAATTAATCAACAGCAATTGTGGCAAGTCCTATAAAGAGAAGTTATACAGCATGGCCTTCACACACGGTACACTCCCAACACTCTTCCTCTCCAGCAGTAGGGTGTCTTGGGGATGGACTACATCAGCAAAATGGCACATGTGCTCCCAAAGAAGTAACGTCTTCAAGGATGGTAAAGTATTCAAAACCATCTTAATCTTTAAAAATCTTAAGTGAAAATTCTATGCTTCTATCATTCAATGTTGAATTATGTATACAGTGAACTATAATCTCTCTATCTTTCTGGGACCAGGGATTATGTAAAATAAGGTATGACCTGCGTTTGACTGAAATGAGAAACAGAAAGCTATACCTGAATTATACTCTATGATAACAACTCACAAAGAACTTCAAGATGAAAATAAGAAAGTCAAAGTAGCTCTTAGAGTCACAGCTGAGTATAGCAGTATACACACAGGAATGAAATTTTAGAGCTATGAAATATGTATAATGTTAGGGAGGATGCAACCCAATACGACTTTCATCTGATAAAAAAGAAATTCAAGCTCAGAAAGATTACATGACTTGCTCAAAGTTAACCAGCTAATGAGCAGCAAAGCCAAGACTAGACCAAAATCTCCCAACACTTCAGGCTGCACCCAGACAATTCTCACACTGTATTTTTCTATCGGAAAGAAGGAAAGAAAGAATGAAACCGATTTACTAGTAAAAAGTTTTTGCTTTGGAAGCCTTCTTTTGGAGAATGTCCTAGGAACTAAAATTGTACTTCACAGAGGATTTTTTCTACACATGTTATTGGTTCTGAGAGAGGGGAACAAGAAACAGTTGCTGTATCCTGGGAAGAAGCCCTGAAAGAGCAAAGAATGAAGAGCTTCAAGAGAAAGTATTAGAGAGGAGGAGTGGAAATGTGTTCTGAAAGCTTCTTTAATTAGAAGAAGAAAATATTAAGTAACTATCAAACAGAAGAGTTGAACAATCACACCCACTGTAGATATCTATTAGAAAGAGAATTACCCAGTAAATTGAAAATAAAGTATTTAAAAATTAGGTCTCTTTCCTTAATACTACTGTTGGGGCCAGGAGTAAAACAGAATTACTTTTTTTTCTGAGCATCATTTAAGTTATGAAAGATAAGAAATTCTCCATCAGTTCTAAACGTTTTTAAAGCAGATCTTTCTGCAAGGCTAAGCTACCTAGAAACTCTTGGTGAGGAATAAAAACTTCTCCCCCATTATCAAATAAATTGATTTATGAAGCTTCTTCAGTATTAAAAATCCCAAAGGGCTAAAGGCATTCAATATTACTTAAAATTGTGGAAATAAAAATAAATCCATAAGCCTATAAAGCATAAGCCTAAGTAACTAAACTGCAAAAAATCCAATGAACTTCATAAAGACTTGATTACAAGTGGTATGATGTAAGAAATTTTAAAATATGCCACAGAAAATAAAAATTTTTCATCCATAAAGGGAAAGGGTATTGGCTTATTGCTCCTTTATGGCTCATCTGCTCTAATTGATTAAAGTGATTTTAAGAAATATTTTCTTTCTGACTCTAGAATTTCTTTCTAACTCTATCTAGAAAAAAATAGCGGCCATAAATCCTTTTTCCATCTGTAACCACAGAAGAAGACTTTCATCTACCTTTGCTTTGTTTTTCTTAAACTCAAAGCTGGGATAATGATTTCGTTTTCCTTATTTTCATATTGTAAGATATTATATTAAACTTACTTCAAACTTTTTAATAAGATACAGAGATCTATGTAAGATCCTCATTTGCTCACTGCTATATTCATGGTACCTAAAACAGTGCCTGACATAAACTATTCATTCAAATAACACTGGTTGAGTTGAATTGATTTGAATTAAATTATAGACTATAAAAGGTTTATCTTAACATTATCTTGTTTGTGAAAGTGAAATACATTGGAATCAGCACATAATGATGACAATGAGAGAACAAGAATTGCATTATAATCAAAGTCTTTGTATTACATAATTGCCTTATGTCACAGAAGAAGACTCGCCTGGAGAATATCTCTGAATCTGTATGTAAAAGAAAAGCTCTGTTATGAAATTAACGAAACCCTAGGTATTTGTGTAATGCTTAACAATTTACAAAGCATTTTCATACATATACATATATACATGTATGTATATAAATACATGACATTATAAATACATTATATACTATATTTATATATAATCTATGTTTTATATACCATACATATAAAATATGTAATAGGCATTATTATCCACTCTTTATTGATAATAAGACCAAAGCTCTAAGAAACCAAGCGTCTTGTCGCTAAGATGCAACAGAGTCAAAGTAAACCCGGGCCTCTAAACTCCAAACTCAGATGAACCTTCTACTTTCAGCTGGATAGTTAAAAGATTGCAGGTTTATACTTGAAATACAGTAGTCCCCTTATTCACAGGGGATACATTCCAAGACCCCCAGTGAATGCCTGAAGGCATGGATAGTACTAAACACTATGTATACTAGGTTTTTTTCCTATATATAAAACTGAATAAAGTTTAATTTATAAATTAGGCACAGTGAGGGACTAACAACAATAATTAATAATAAAACAGAATGAATATAACAATATACTATAATAAAAGTTATATAAGTATGGTGACGCTCTCAAAATATCTTACTATACTGTACAGTGCGTAACTGAAACCATAAAAAGCTAAACTGTGGATAACCTTGGGGGGACTACTATAAGAGCAATTTTCGTCATTGTTTTAATAATCTCTTTTTTATTTCATTTTATTTTTTTGAGGTAGAGTTTCAATCTGTCACTCAGACTGAAGTGCAGTAACGTGATCAGAGATCACTGCAGCCTCGACCTCACAGGCTCAAGTGAGCCTCCTACCTCAGCGTCCTGAGTAGCTGGGACCACAGGCATGCACCACCACACCCGGCTGATTTGTGTGTGTGTGTGTGTGTGTGTGTGTGTGTGTGTGTGTGTGTGTAGAGATGGGGTTCCATTATGTTGCCCAGGCTGGTCTTGAGCCCTGAGGCTCAGGCAGTCCACCTGCCTCAGCCTCCTAAAATTCTGTGATTACAGGCACAAGCCACTGTACCTAGCCAAAACCTCTCTCTTGACAGGGAATAAGTCATAAGTCACACAAAATCTCACAAGAGATCTTGGCATGTGGACACTTGGAAACATATCTCTTGGCTGTCATTTTTGAGTACCTGAGTTTATTATCTCTCTAAAATATTTTACTATTAAATAGTATACAAATTGACCTGTATTTCTAATTCCTTATAAAAGCCAAAATTACAGCAACATGGATCAATGAAACAATGCCCCAGTAGTGAAATAAGAGGTGCCCTGCATTCATGTCAACAAAAAAGAAAAGAAGAAATAGAATTATTTATTCCTTATCCCAGCCAACATCATGCCCATTGGCCATTCAAAGTGCTAAGGCTAAAGAACGGCACTCCAGGATCAAGCATCTTGCCCTGCCCTTGTTTCCCTGGGTCAGTACTGCATACAGTCAGCCATGCCTCACCTGGCTGTTTCCTTCCACTCCATCTCCTGCCCATCCACGGCCAGCAGCTCATCCAGTTCCGTGAAGAGCTGAGGGGGAGCTGGGCTGTCATCCTCCTCTCCCAAGATGAATCGGATGCGTTCTGCAGCAGGAGAGACTGCAGAAGTGAAAATACTGTGGTTAAACATTGGCTGGACGACCCTAAGGAAAGTGGAGCTCCGGGTTCTTCCTCTCTCCCCAAGGTTACTGGGCTTCCCTTCCACATTTTCAGTGGACATATTTCTTGCTGAGCCTCCCAAATCCCCAATCTAAGGCCAAAAAGAAATCAAAGCCCTTCTCTATTCTTTTGGTTCTGAACTGTATCTTGGTTCTCCACCACTCTCCAGAAGGACAGCACTCCAATTCCGTGTGATGTGTCATAAAGAACCTTTAGCCCTCAGATGAGCTGAGGTCTAACCACTCACTTCCCCGCCTTCTCCACTTATGACTCATCCAAAATTATTAGACAAAAGTCAGCTTGAACCAATCACTTTTTCATACAGTTGTGGGAGGGGCAACAAAGCACCCCAATCCTGAGTTACCCCAAGTCCCCACCTCCCACCCACCCTCCTTCTGTCCAACGCCTAAAGCTCATGTCCTCGCAGGCTTCTCCCTACCAATAACTGGCTAACTGCAAAGTTGATGAAGGAATATTTAACAAGATGGGCCCTCTTCTTTACAGAATGGTAGTACCCAAAAATGTTTAGTCACACTTCAATGCACTTGAAAAACAAGCCCAAGTAAAATATTGTACACTTGAGGGGGAGAAAAAAAAAAACATTTTCCAACACACTCAAGCACATAATTGAATGCCCTACTAGCTCCTTTTGACCCTATCTCCTGAAAATCATGTAATGAAAAATTAACTAGAATTTCCCCCAGGTCACGGGTTACTCCCTTTCCAAAAAAAAAAAAAGAAGAAGACGACGACGAAGAAGAAGAGAAGAGAGAGAGAGACAGACAGAAAAGCAGTTGGAAATTGACGGTCATGTTACACATTTAAGGCCCACAAATACTTCTCAAAATCCCTGGATAAAACCAAGAATGTTATATACATGTGAATGCAGTTCAAGCACACACAAATATATTTATTATGGATAGACAGACACACACACGTGCGTGCATATATAAATCTATAGAAATATATGTACACAAACAACCCAATAAAACCAGAAAATCCCTACCATCTGAAAACTATTATAATACGGGACAGAATAAAATTCCATAGATCAAAATTTATTTAGTACAAATAAACCCATGAAAAATATTCAACCTAATTAAAAATCAAAACTAATCATTAAAATAAAATGTGTTTTACCTATTAAAATGTCAAAAAATGGCAGGGCACAGACGCCTGTAATCCCAGCACTTTGGGAGGCCGAGGTGGGCGGATCACCTGAGGTCAGGAGTTTGAGACCAGCCTGGCCAACATGGTGAAACCCCATTTCTACTAAAAAAAATACAAAAAATTAGCTCGGTGTGGTGGCGTGTGCCTGTAATCCCAGCTACTCAAGAGGCTGAGCCACGAAAATCACTTGAACCTGGGAGACAGAGGTTGCAGTGAGTCAAGATCATGCCACTACACTCCAGCCTGGGTGTCAGAGCAAGTCCCTGCCTATAAATAAATAAATAAATTCAATTACATGTCAAAAATTTAAAAAATGATAATCCCAACGTGGGCAAGGGTTTGGGAGTCATGCACCCATCACTTCTTGATTTATGTTACTGGTAGGAGCCTAAATGGAAACATCTCTCTAAAGGGAGATGCTTGAAGGACATGAAAATTTCTGGAAGGACATGAAAATTTTTAAATAGTGTATATATCCTGTGAGCCAACAATTATTCCACTAGAAATACATTCATTCTAAATAAGTAAGAGTTATCTCAAAGGTTTAGTGACAGAAGTGATCATTCTAGCATTGTTTATAACTGAGAAAACAGAAAAATCCTAAATGTCCAAAAAGGAAGATTGGTTAAATAAAGTATGGTACAACTATAAAATAAAATACCATGCAATCATAAAACATGTAGTCAAAATAGCTGGCCTTCTTTGACATGTATATCATATAAACTTAAATTAAAAATAAAAATAATAGACATTAAATGATCCCATTTTAGTAAAGAAACAATAAATATGTATTTCTATAAAATAAAGCTAGGAATTGAGGCAGCCCTCACTGTGCTCAGTCTGGTATGTGTGCATTTCAGTTACCACAATTTAGGTTAAATAACATATTCCCTAACAATACAGTTCAAATTTCAGTTAACATGGTATATTAATAGTAATTTCATAAAGTACAAATTTGCTGCTAGCTCTTCAGTCCATACATCACTTCATAACATTACGTGCATAATGATCACTGACCAATCATGGGGTGCTTCTTTAAAATATGTCAGTGATTGATCACTGCATGTTTGTTATTCAGTTCACACACAGACAGCAAAGTGTGTAGATGTGTTGTCTTCTTGTCTCCCAAAGATAAATGCATGTAACATGGATAATTAAAGAGGGAACTGGCCAACAAAAATGAAGGCAACGTACAGAAACAAAAATTAATACTATTGGAAGTAAAATTTGTATCAAACGTAAATGGAGAAGACGTAGCTAACCATGGAACGTAAACCATGCCGCCATTCACCATTGAGAGACTCTGTATATGCAGTCAGAGGAACTTAGTGAAGGTGAATTAATCAACATAATTAAGGAAAGTGATTGTGATGAAAAGGATGATGATGTCCTAGAGAAAGTGATACTGGCTAAAAACTTCACATTCAAGGAATTTTAGGAGACATTTCTTGACATGGAAAGCACACAGGATAAAATGTAAGCTGATTCACATTTAGAAAGCACAACAGTTTGTCTAGGCATTGAAAAAAAATACATGTTCCTTATCATCGGTACAACAGGAAGAAGGCAAACACTATTCAAATGCTCCTGATAAGACTGTACAATGAAACGACTTAATATCAATGTTTCTAATGTTTTAAATTGCTGTGTACCGAATAAATATTAGTTTTATCTTTTTTCATTTCCCTATACCTTTATAGCTAACAACAAGAGAGATTTTAGTGATTTAAAAATTTTAAAGGTCAAAGAGCAATAGTAACTGTTTTCATTGATTATTAGGATCGCTTTACATAATTTCAGTTTTCAAAGTCATTTTTTTCACAGTCATGCACTACGTTACAAAGCAAGGACTTCTGTATATACAGGCATATTTAAATACACAGGTACATTTTCAGTGTTATATGGTTTATTTCTAGGGCTTCTGTTATCTTATGTTCACTTTTCTATAAATTCCAAAGTGTTTACAATTCACTCATGTATTCCATTCAGCAAATATTTACCGAGCACTGTCTATGCTCTTACTTGGCTTAACAGGCTTTATCTTCAGCCTCTGATAAAAAGATCTCTGATCTTACAGAGTTTACATGTATGTAGGGAAAATAAATATTAACTAAGTAATTCATTCTTTAAAGAAAAAAGTAAATTAGCACCTAAACCAATACCAGAAAAAATATCTGCTAAATATAAGTATATGCAGAACATTAAAATAAGGTAATTGCGTACAAGTACATACTGATACAGGGTACAATGAATATCTTTTACTTTGTGATTAGAAAAGATGGCTTTGAAATTTCTTTTTTCTTTTCTTTTTTTGAGATGGAGTCTCGCACTGTCGCCCAGGCTGGAGTGCAGTGGCGCTATCTCAGCTCACTGTATGCTCCACCTCCCGGGTTCACACCATTCTCCTGCCTCTGCCTCCCGAGTAGCTGGGACTATAGGCACCCACCACAATGCCTGGCTAATTTTTTGTATTTTCAGTAGAGACAGGGTTTCACCATGTTAGCCAGGATGGTCTCGATCTCCTGACCTTGTGATCCCCCTACTCGGCCTCCCAAAGTGCTGGGATTACAGGTATGAGCTGCTGCACCTGGCCTGAAATTTCTTAATATCCCTGGTAGAAAATAATCGAAAGTTCCAGGACTTTAATGTAAAAATATTTGCAATGCCTTTCCAATCATGAAATGTGAAGTCTAATTATTTACGGGATCAAGAGGGTATGAAAATGAAGAAATGATGGGCAGAATTTGGAGTCTGGACAATACATCTAAGGGGTAGTGTGTTCACATTACCACAAGTTTAGTCACTTTTTTCATCGTAGTGGTTCTGAAACTAGCAATCACAAATAACATCACTTTTCATCAACATTCAACATCAAAGATCCCTAAATCAGAACTAGCTTTAATTTTTTTAACTTTTATTTTAGATATAGGCATACATGTGCAGGTTTGCTATATAGGCAAATTTTGTGTCACAGGGGTTTGGTGTACAGATTATCTGCCACCTAGGTAATAAGAATAGTATTCAGTAGGTAGTTTTTTGATCCTCACCTTCCTCCCTCCCTCCACCTTCACATAGGCCCGTGTCTGTTCCCTTCGTGTCCATACATACTCCATAGAATTAGCTTTTAGAAAGGAAGAGTCTAGAGTTAGTTAGATAATCAACCTTTTGTCCATTTCTAAAGATGTGATGTAGGTTTGTCCCCAACTCTAACAGAAAAAAAATACATGGGTCTCCTGCCTAAAAAACAGCATAGACAGTATATATTCCTGCTCGGCTCTACTCCACAGAGCATTACTCTGTAGTCTGGAATTCTCAATTTAGCAAAACGTGAATCACTGCTCATTAGACAGCAACAGTGGTGACTCTGCAAAATGGAATGGAAGAAGAATGTAGCACTACCTCCAGGTCTTCCTCTCTAGGTACCATGCCTAACCCCTTTCACAGGCTGTCTTATTTATTACATATAGGCACCTGAGCAACCAGCACATCAATTTTGGGGGATTAAAATTCCAAAATTGTGTGTCATAAACTAGTTCACAACTCCAGGAAGTTTCTACTAGTGCTGTACTGGGCTCAGAACCGAGAGACTTGGGGTGCATATGACTTAGCGAGACACCAGCTTGGGCAGCCAAGGAAGTGTTTGCACCACCTCTCCCCCAACCCCAGGCAGTGCAGCTGGGTATAGGGAAGGTATAGGGGGACTTTTGAGGAGGGTATAGGGAAGAGTAAAGAGGACTTTGTCTTCCCACTTGGATACCAGCTTAGCCACAGTAGGTTAGGATACTAGGCAGAGTCTTAAGGCACCAATTCCAGGCCCTATCTCCCAGATGACATTTTTAGACATACTGGGCTAAAGGGAACCTCCTGCTTTGAAAGCAAGAACCCAGACTTGGCAAGATTCATCACCTGCTGACTAAGAGACCTTGGGCCTTGAATAAACATCAAGGGTACCCAGGCAGTACTTGCCATGGACCTTGAGTGAGATCCAGAGCTATGCCGGCTTCAGGTGTGACCCAGTGAATTCCCAGCTGTGGTGGTCATGGGGAGAAGTGCTTGCTGGATGAAAGGAGAGGGAAGAATGAAGGTGACTTTGTCTTGCAGCTTGAGCACCAGCTCAGACACAGTGCAGCAGAGTACCAAGCATGCTCCTAGGGTCCCCAATTCCGGGCCTTCACTCTTAGATAGCATTTCTGGACGTGCTCTGGGCCAAGAAGAGCCCACTTCCCTGAAGGTAGAAACCCAGGCCTGGCAGCATTCACCATAAGCTGACTGAACAGCCAGCCTGAGCCTTGACTGAACATTGGCAGTAGCCAGGCATGGGGCAGTGGCGGCAATGGAGAGACTCCTCCTGCATCAGGAAAGAGGAAGGAAGAGTGTAAAGGACTTTGCTTTGCAGTGTGGGTACCAGCTCAGCAGCAGAACAGAGCACCGAATAGATTCCTAAAGTTCCTGACTCCAGGTCCCGGTTCCTGCATGGCATTTCTGTACCTGCCCTCAGCTCATTGCCCTGAAGGGAAGGACACAAGCCTGGCTGGATTCACCACATGCTGACTGAAGAGCTCTTGGACTTTGTCTGAACATTTGTGGTACCAGGCAATGGTCACTGTGGGCCTTGGGTGAGACCCAATGCTGTGTTGACTTCGGGTCTGACCCAGTGTAATCCCACTAGTAGTGACCACAGGGGTACTTGTGTCACACCTCCCCCAGCTCCAGGTAGATCAAATGGAAAGAGAGACTCCTTCTGTTTAGAGGAAAGTAAGAGAAGAGAACAAGAGTATCTGCCTGGTAATCCAGGGAATTCTCTCAGATCTTAACCACAAAAGTGGTACACCTACAAATCTGTAAGAGTCACAGCATTACTGGGCTTATGGTGCTGCCTAACACAGATATGGCTGCAGTGACCAAAGTCACAACCATCAATTCCCTTTGAATGCTTGAAAAGCTTTCCCAAGACAGGTACAAACAAGCCCAGACTGTAAAGACTACAATAAATACCTAACTCTTCAATGCTCAGACATTGACAAATATCTACAAGCATCAAGACTATCCAGGAAAACATGACCTCACCAAACAAACTAAATTAAGGTACCAATGACCAATCCCAAGTAACAGAGACATATGACCTTTCAGACAGAGAATTCCAAATAGCTGTTCTGCGGAAGATCAATGAAATTCAAGATAACACGGAGAAGGAATTCAGAATCCTGTCAGATAACTTTAACAAAGAGATTGAAATAATTTTAAAAAGTCAAGTGGAAATTCTGGAGCTGAAAAATTCCATTGACATACCGAAGGATGCATCAGAGTCTCTCAATAGCAGACTTAATCAAGCAGAAGAATTAGTGAGCTTGCAGACAGGCTCCTTGAAAACACATAGTCAGAGGAGAAAAAAGAAAAAAGAATGAAGCACACCTATGAGATCTAGAAAACAGCCTCAAAAGGGCAAATCTAAGGGTTATTGGCATAAAGAGGAAGGAAAGATGGGGTAGAAAGTTTATTCAAAGTGGTAATTTAAAAAGTAGAAAAACTTCAAATAAAAAAACCTTCCAATGCATCTTAAAGAACTATTATAGAAAAGCAAAATAAAACCAAACCCAAAATTAGTAGAGGAAGAAAAATAATAAAGACCAAAGCATGAACAAATGAAATTTTAAAAACACAATAAAAAAGATCAACGAAACAAAAAGCTGGTTGTTTGAAAAGATAAACAAAAATGACAAACCTTTAGCCTAACAGAAAAAGAGAGAAAACCCAAATAAATGAAATCAGAGATGAATAGGCAGACATTACAACTGATACCACAGAAATCCAAAGGATCATTAGAGACTACTATGAGCAACTATATGCCAATAAATTGAGAAACTTAGAAGAAATGGACAAATCTTAGACACATTCAACTTACCAAGATTGAACCAAGAAAAGACTCAAAACCTGAACAGACTAATAACAAGTAATGAGATTAAAGCCATAATAAACGGTCTCCCAGCAAAGAAAGCCTGCAACAAATGGTTTCACAGCTGAATTTAAAGAAGAACTAATGCCAACCCTACCCAAACCATTTCTAAAAATAGAGGAGGAAGGACTACTTCCAAACTCATTCTATGAGGCTAATATTACCCTGATACCAAAACCAAAGGCAAATCAAAAAAGGAAAACTACAGGCCCATACCCTTAATGAACTCTGATGCAAAAATTCTCAACAAAATACCAGCAAACCAAATTCAACACACATTAAAAAGATCATTCATCATAACCAAGTGAAATTTATCCCAGGGATGCAAGAATAGTTCAATATATGCAAATCAATTAACATGATACATCATATGAACAGAATGAAGGACAAAAACCATATGATCATTTCAATTGATGCTAAAAAAGCATTTGATAAAAATCAACATTCTTTCATGATAAAAACCCTCTAAAAACTGGTTACAGAAGGAACATACCTCAATATAATATTAATAGAAGAACAGACCTACACCTAGTATCATGCTGAATGGCAAAAAACTGAAAGCCTTTCCTCTAAGATCTAAAACAAGACAAGGATGCCCACTTTCACCAGTTATTCAACATAGTACTAGAAGTCCTAGCACGAGCAATCAAACAAGAGAAGGAAATAAAGGGCATTCAAACTGGAAAGGAGGAACTCAAACTAACCTTGTCTGCAAATAATATAATCTTGTATTTGGAAAAACCTAAAGATTTCACCAAAAAGCTATTAGAACTAATAAATTCAGTTAAATTGCATGATACAATATCAACTATACAAAAATCAGTAGCATTTCTATATGCCAGTAGTGAACAATCTGAAAAAGAAATCAAGAAAGTAACCCATTTATAATCTTTACAAATAAAATAAGATACTTAAGAACAGACTTAGCCAAGAAAGTGAAAGATCTCTACAATGAAAACCGTAAAACATTGAGGCATGAAATTGAAGACATAACAAAATGGAAAGACACTCCATGTTCATGAATTAGAAGAATCAATATTGTTAAAATGTCCATACTACCTAAAGCAATCTACAGATTCAATGCAATCCCTATCAAAATACCAATGACATTCTTCACAGAAATAGAAAAAAAAAATCCTACAATCTATATGGAACCACAAAAGACCCAGAATAGCCAAAGTCATCCTTAGCACAAAGAACAAAACTGGAGGCATCACATTATCTGACTTCAAATTTTACTATAGAACTTTAGTAACCAAAACAACAGAGTACAGCCATAAAAATGACACATAGACCAATGGAACAGAATAAATAGAGAACCCAGAAACAAACTCATACCTCTACAGTGAGCTCATTTTTAATAGCGGTGCCAAGAACATACATTGGGGAAAAACAGTTTCTTTAATAAATGCTGCTGGGAAAACTGGATATTAATAGCAGAAAAATAAAACTAGACCCTTATCTCTCACTATATACAAAAATCAAATCAAAATGGATTAAAGACTTAAATTTAAGACCTCAAACTATAAAACTACTACAAGAAAACACTGAGAAAACTCCAGGACATTGGACTGGGCAAAGGTTTCTTGAGTAAAAGCCCACAAGCACAAACAACCAAAGCAAAAATAGAGAAATGGGATCATATCAAGTAAAAAGCTTCTGCAAAGCAAAGGAAACAATCAACAAAGTGAAGAGACAACCAAAAGAACGGGAGAAAGTATTTGTAAACTATCCATCTGACAAGGAATTAATAACTAGAATATATAGGGAGTTAAAAACAACTCAATAGGAAAAATCTAATAATCCAGTTTAAAATGGGCAAAAGACCTAAATAGATATTTCTTAAAATAAGACATACAACTAAGAACATGAAAAAGTGTTCACCATCACTGATCATCAGAGAAATGCAAATCAAAACCACAATGAGATCATATCACCCGGTTAAAATGGCTTTTATCCAAAAGACAGGCAATAATGAATGCTGGCAAGGACGTGGAGAAAAGAGAATCCTCGTACACTGTTGGTGGGAATGCATAGCCACTATGGAGAACAGTGTGGAGGTTTCTCAAAAAACTGAAAACAAAACTATCATAAGATCCAGCAATCCCCCTGCTAGGTATATGCTCAAAAGAAAGGAAATCAGTATACTGAAGAGATATCTGTACTCCCATGTTTACTGCAGCATTATTCATATTAGCCAAGATTTGGAAACAGCCTAAGTGAGCATCAACAGATGAATGGATTTTTTAAATGTGATATATACACACAATGGAGTACTATTCAGCCATGAAAAAAGAATGAGATCCAGTCATTTGCAATAAGATGGATGGAACTGGAGGACATTTTGTTAAGAAATAAGCGAGGCACAGAAAGACAAATTTTGCACGTCCTCACTTATTCGTGGAAACTAAACATTAAAACAATTGAACTCACGGAGATTCAGAGTAGAAGGATGGTTACCAGAGGCTAAAAAGGGTAGTTGGTAGGAGCAGGTGGGGTAGGGGATGGGTAATGGGTACAAAAATATAGTTAGAATACATAAGGCCTAGTATTTGATAGCACAACAGGATGACTACAATCAATAATAACTTACTCTATATTTTAATATAACTAAGAGTATAATTGGAAGTTATAACACACAAAAATAATAAATGCTTGAAGTGATGGACACCTCATTTGCCCTGATGTGATTATTATGCATTGTATGCCTGTATCAAAGTATCTCATGTACCCCATAAATATATATACCTATTATGTACCCATAAAAATAAAAAATAAAGAGAAGAAAAGATAATACATAGTAGGGGAAATGCTACGGATAAAACTATAATAAGCAATAACTAATATTTTTGAATGGTTATGCATGCCAGGCAATGTGTTAAATGTTTTCCATTTGTTATATCATTAATTTTACACAAGTCTATGAAATAGCTACTTTTATTATTCTCTGACATTACTCTTATAGATAGGGAAAATGCATCTGAAGAGTGTAAGGGACTTCCTCAAGATAACACAACTACTAAGTGATATGACTTCGAACCCATATGTGTTGTTTCTAAGCCCATTTGTTAGCTGCCACACTCCAATGGTTAATCTCGTTTTTTAAAAGAATTAAAGGAAAACACGATCAGATTGCTATATGAACAATACAGGCAGTAAATGTAGTGGATTTCAGAAGACATCAAAATCATAGTGGCATATGAAATAGTCAGAAAGTAAATTAATTGAAATTTGGTTCATTATTCACCAAAAGGCACTTTGCAAATGCACCCTTTTGGTTTTGGTATAGGAAGCATCCCACTGTGGCCACCCTGCAGGCTACCAAAAAAATTGTTTTAATAGAAATCACAACGAAGAATTCCTACTGAGCATGACAAGTCTACATATAAACTCCCTTAAACAAGTTAAATGAGGACTTCTGGATTTCACATTTTCTTCTTAGCAGAGTCCACAATCTGGTACAATCTCAGCTTTCAAACCAAAGTATAAAAAGAAACAAGTATTTTTAAGTTATTAATGTGCTATTCTCAACTGGTTTACATAATTATCATTTTAAGTATATATTTCTGTTTTTCATTGTGAGACAAAAGTTTGTAGGTAGATACCATGGTTGTTAAAACTTCCACAATTTATGTATTAAATATATCACAGTAGTTTTGTTTCCCCTAGAAAAAGACATCATTTTATAGCTACGTCATGCTCTACAATAGCTCAGGTGCCCAGACCTAACCCAAATGGCTCCAACAGCTACCTGGAGAAGGCAGCTAATCTTCACAGTCTTTCAAAGGGGCAGCTTTTTACTCTTTTTCAGAGGTATTAGATAAGGCACTTTACATATGCTTCGCATGAATGACAATCTCATTGAATCCTCAAAGCAAACCTGTCAGGTAGATTGTATTACTATCTCCATTTTACACATGAGAAAACTGAGGCTTGGAGATGCATGGAAATTGCCTAATGATGCACAGGCACCCTAAGCAGTCCTCCCTGAGAACCCATGTTATCATGCTGACCCTTTGTTGACCAGATGGGGAAATGAGGCTCAGAGAGGTTCAGCACATTACTCAATGTCATACAGTAAGTAGCAGAGTTAGGATGAAACTTGGGTCAACTATTTCTAAGTCTAATGTCGTGGTGTTACACCTTTTCTCATCCTTATAAACTTGAAGCATACAATGTATCAAAGGACTGTCATGGTCTGGTGGTATATTTGTCATTTGAAACAGCCCCCTAAGTGAGTCTGATAGATACCATTTTTCATTCATATTCCCCAGAAAGTAGAAACTTAGGAAAGCTTATGTGCTAATGCTTTCTTGGGAGGTGCAATTCCAGGATATCAAGAATAAGGGAAGAAGGGGCATGAGGCACAGAGGGAGGCTAAGCAGATATAAGGTAGTGCATTCTTATTAATAATAATTACCAGACCACTGTAGCGCTCTAAAAACACACTTAAATATATATATATAAAATCCTCAAACTTCATTTTCACCTTTATAAATAAAAGAAATGAGAATAACTGAATGAATAAAGTTGTATAAACATATAAATGTTTAAAACACACACACATACACACAAACACACAGACACACCGCAGTGGCCATCTGTTAGTAACCACCTTTAAGCTCTTTTTCTAATGACAGCATCCCATTTTCTTCTGGAGAACCATCTTTATACTTGTATAACCATTTGGTTCAATCCACACCCTATGAGTCAGGTCTGAGCAATGAGAATATCACAACTTCTTGCTACAGTAATTCATTTCTGAGTGGGCAGTTTACCTGATACAGGCGAAACAGAGTAAATAAATGTCAGCCTTTTGCTGGAACTACTAAGAAATAAATCATTATGCTGAGAGGCTAAAATGGCAATAAAAGCTATGAAGTACAGATGGCCAACTTGCAACCCTAAGGGAAGAGTCTACCTGAGCATAAATTAAACATGTAATAACTCAGAAGCAAGGCAGTGTAGGTTTCTAACGCCTAGAACCACCCATGCCTGAAGTCAGTTATGTTTCAATCATACTTGACAATTACAATTTAGATTAAAAGCAAAATTGTTTTAAAACAATCAGAGCTAAATTTTCTGTCATTTGCAACCAAGAGTCCTGATATACCCTCCTATTATTCCATTTCACCAGGTTAAAGTAGAGCTAATTTCCATGTGTTAAGTGTATCACCAAATTAATTGCATTGAACAACCTTTTTTTAAATGGAATCCAAGTTTTGGAGAGATGTGTACAAGTTACCTAGATTTTGTTCATGCCTTAATATACCTTTATCCCAACCAATCCAGAAAATAACCAACAATTTACATGTTAGCAGGCTATAGACAAGTAATTTAGACAGTTACTTTTTCTTTCTCAAATTAGCTAAGAAACTGAAACAGCAAAATAGTATTCATTAAAATAGATAATTCTAAACATATTTAGGTATCCATGTATTAATAAGCTCCCACTCAAGAAAAGCTGTTAATTATCACAAATTATCCTTAATATGCCATGATATTACTATTCAGCTGTAGAGAGTCAATAGCACTAAGCGCCTGAGTTTCATAATATTATCCAACTACCTTAGGAGCAGAGTAAGTTCAATTTCAGCCAGCAAGTAGTGATAAAAACTAGAGTTTACTCAGACATTTTTAAGAAATATCTGTACCATAGCTTTTTATCTTAAAAATGTAGAAAAATAATTTACCTGGGGTTTACATTACAAAAACGTTACATGGATTCAGTTCGTATCTGTAAGACACTTGGAATTCTTTAGAACATAAAGGTAGTACTCCTTGTATTCTATAATTTATTCTGTGGAGTTCTTTCCTAACTTCTGCCAAAGCAGTGGGTTAAAAAATTAAACCTAAGATTTCTGTCAGTGATGTAAATATGTATCTTTCTTTTTAAAATGCTGCTAAGCCATTCTCAAAGGGGTAGTCTCAATGATGGTACAGCAGTAAAATAAGTTTGGTCCATGAAATTCCATGTTTAAAAAATTATTGGCCCACAGCCTTTTTGGTCTGCTCCTTCTTTTATTAATTATCCCAATTATATTAATTGTAATTATATTAAGTATATTATTAATATTGTTTCAATATTCCAAGACTATCAGAGAGAAAAGTAAAATTCAAATCAATCATTTGGTTTTTAGGAGCCTCAATGGTGGCCTAAACTAAGTAACTAAACTAATGATGAAACCAAACATTTTGACTTTTTCCAAATTTTACCTTCCATGATATCATTTTCCTTACTTAATCCAAGTTTGCATGGTATTCATGAGGCTTTGAGAAGAAATGGGTTCACAGAAACAGTAATCACCCAATTGCTCCATCTGCATATCATAAGACGGCATTCCCCCTAATAAATTAACGTCCCAAGAATTTGCTGGGTCCCCGAGAGATGTTTCACACATATTGATTCTTTTGGCTCCAGCCCTCTGTTGATGCCCTCCATCTGCAAAAAAAACACCTGGAAGGGGTACCACATCACAGACACCATCATCAGAGTCAAGCATGAAACTCTCAATACTCTGCCAAGGATGTCAGCTCCCAACGTTCCCAAGGAGGCAATACTTGGGATGCCAAAACAACACAGTAGTGAAAACAAAACCAGGAGACAAAGAAGTCTAGATGGACATAATGGATAACAGCAATTTTGGGGGTAAGTACAGAGTTCAGAACATTGTTCTGTCCTGATTGAGAACTATATTATGTCTTTTGACACATATCACATGCCAGAGAATTTCCAGAAGAAAAGCTAAGTGAGGACTCAAAAAAGAGGAATTCATACAACCACATCCATTCACCCACATTTAACCACCAGGGCACATCTGCCTTATTAAAATTACAAGGTACCCAGTGTCTTAAGTATCTAAATAATCATTACTTCTAGTTGCTGTGTTTAGCTTCTTGTAGTCTTTTGTTCAGATCAAATTACTTTCCCCAAAAACCTAGCTATACCCAGATCCTTCCTGTAGTAAACAAAGAAATTCTTTCTTGTTATTTGTTTGTTTATTCCAGTTATAAATAAGTTTCTTGCACTTGCAAGAACAGGCTTATTAATTTATATAATATGTATAGAAAAAAATACCAGACTAAATGTTACTAAACTAAATGTTAACTAAATGTAAACTCAATGTTAACAATTATTATCCTTAAGTGGAAGAATTACTGATGATTCTCATTTTCCTTGTTTTCTTTATGTGCAAGTTCTAAATTTTCTAAAATTAGCATTAATATCATATTTATAAGGAAAACAAGCCAATTAAGGCTTTTTAGTTGCTAAATTGAGAATAGTCATGTCAAATTAGTGCCACACACTTCCTTACAATATTTGAAACTGTAGAATCTCAATTATCTTTCTCAAAAAAATGTTCAACACAAACATAATCTTACAGCACTTGCCTTTACTGCTGTGTAGGGACTGGAATAGCCAGTTCTGAACCACGACTGGCCATGGTTCTGAACGCTACTTAACTGAGAAGCCACAAAAGCTGAAAAATAATCCCATGAGCATAGAACAATGGGGATGAGGGTGAAGAGAATTTCATGCAAGTTGCATGGAAAGAAAGGACACTTTCTGTAAACAGAACAGAAAACACTGATTAATTGAAATGGTAAAGAATATGGCTATCCAGCAACCTTTCCCTGAAGGACCTAAAAGTTTCTTGTGCATGTTATAACCAACATTTCCAGTTACTTTTAATTTCTCATTCCCTACATCACTTCTCTCTCTTCTGCCAGTGCTGCCATGATAAGGTTTACATGATGAATCACTCTGCTTTAGAGTGAACACATCAGCATTTTCTCCAGGTTCAACTCAGACCAATTATCAGCACAATTTATACCCTGAGGTTTCTAAAGTCAGACTCAATTCTCATCAACATTAGGAAATCTTCAAGATTCCCAAAATAAACTCTACAGATTTGCTCGAGTGCAACTATTTTCTATACAGAGTAGCTAAATATATAGCTCCAATATTAGTGTCACAAGCGCCACACTAATGCTGCCATTAGATGCTTCCACATGCAAAAGAAGACATTCTCCTTCCTGTAGACTCTCTGTCAAAATGCATAAGAATATAGAGGCACCGAACCTTAAAGAATCTTTAGGATTTCTGCTTCATCCCCACATTGCCAAAAAAAATTCTACCCATATTACCTGGATAGCAATACTGAGAAATGTGGTTTAAAAATACAATTTCTTTTAAAATCGGGAAAGGAATGGAGGCCTCAAGGAAATGTTACATGAATTCCTGTTCTTTCCTATTTGAAAAAAGGTGACATTCCCCACAGATGTATTAACGCTGTAAAGATTTTGCTGGAACTCTGAATGTAATACAGAAATGTCAACAAGATTCTACAATAAGGTTTTCTTCTTTTCTGTCTTATTTAGATGTGTTCTGAGTTGAGGGTCCAAAATTAGTGGCAGTGATCCTCAACTTTTGTGAAGTTTAATTATATTCTCAGCAAAGAAAAAATAATTATAACAGATCCTCCAACACTTCCTACTTGACATCTATAGTTTCACTGTTCTCAGACAACATAATGCTTCATTTGCCTTGTGCTATGGTTTAGAAGTTTTTTCCATCCAAAGCTCATATGGAAATTTAATTGCCATTGTGGCAGGATTGGGAGGTCAAACCTTGAAGAGGTGTTTACATCATGAGGGTTCTGCTCCCAGGAATAGACTAATACATTATCTGGGGAAAGGATTCACCCCCTCTTGCTCTCTTTTGCCTTCTTTGCCCCTCTGCTTTGTGATGCCTTCTGCCATGTTATGACACTCCAAGCAGGCCCTTCCCAGATGCCAGAACCTTGATGGTGGACTTCCCACCCTCCAGAACGATGAGCCAATAAATGTCTGATCTTTACAAATTACCAAGTCTGTGGTATTCTGTGGTAGCAGCACACAGCAGCACACCAGCAACATATGTCTACTGATCAGCAAAGACCTAGAAACCAGGCCAGAAACTGAAAGACCACTTGTAAAAACTGAGTTCAACTACTTGAGAAATGGCATATAAGTGACAAGAGTCTAAATATAAACTCAAGTAAATGTTGATGCTGTTTCATTAAGCACCTTCCCAAATGACCAACAGAGATATACTAAATCCATTCTCAGTAAATAATAAAATGGAATCAGCTAAGGTTTTAGAACCATCTTTTAGGGCAGAGGTTCATAATTTGTTATAGAAATAAACCTCCTTCTAAATTATTCATATCACTTAACTACACAAAGCTGATAGAAAACCTAAATTAGAGTAGGTACATGGGCTCGCTAAGGATATTAATTTTCTATTAAAGTGCGCTACAAACAAAGCTCATGCATTCTACTGAGTAATACTGACAAAAGTAAAGAATTCACTCTCTTTGACACAATCTGTTTTTGCTATATTCTATCTCTACAACATTTCTTAATCCCTTATATTAGAAGTCTATATATAACACTTCAAGGCATCTAGAGATAATCTCAGTTCATAGGGGTGAGGTAAGTAAGTGCCATTTCAAAAGAGATTGATTATTAACAGCATCCCGTTCAGAAAGAACAGTTAGAGAAAGTATTTATTCACTTCTAAGGCTTAGGGTAACATGTAAGGCTTGGCTATTCCTTAACTGGGTGAAGAATTTCCAATTAATTAACTATTGATCATAAAACTTAGAGTTCCTTTGCCTTCTCAAACAACCCCTTCTTTAGATCCATCAAGTATCAGCTTAAGCTAGTTTGGAAATACATTTGACTATTTGTGACACTCTTTAAAACCTGCATAAGCTCAAATCTGGCTTTCTGAGAATCACATTGGTAAAATGCTTTCGCAACCTTGTAAAGTAGAGATTACGCATTCACCCGAAAATTGTCGACATCCCTCTGCCGCTTCTCTTTTGTGAGAAGGGCAGGAAAAAGCTTCAGCAAAGTGGGGTGTCTGAGATTCAGTTATAGAAATGTATAAAGAATGAGTCAGGGAACTCCTACAAATGCAATGGAAGTTGCTCTGGGCCTGATGAGCAAGATAAGCCAAAATCCACAAGAGGAGGCCACAGTGCAAATGCCATAGCAGCAAATTTCAACAGCAAATCCGAAGGGACCAGAAGGAAGACTCGAGGCCAAGTTGTCAATTTAAGACTGAAAAGCTAAGGTAAGCTGAGATAAAAGCAACCCAGTGTTAATATGTAGGAGTCAAAGAACCTAAAGCTCAAGGCAGATATTAAATATGAATACCTAAGTTGTCTAGTAATATGAAAATAAATTAAAGAAATGCTGTTGCTTAGAAGTGGTATGGAAGGGGAAGGGATTGTTCCCAATAAGTTTGAGGAGACACATAAGATACTAAAGACCCTCCAATCCTCGCCAATACATTGGCAAAATTCCCCTAAGTAATCAGTGAAGTGTTTGCAGCAGTTGATTCCTACATCCTCAGAGAAAATGGATCTTTATCACTTAGGGAGCATTCATTTCAAAAGATGGGATTCTGCAAATGCACTCCTATCTAGTGACAGCACAGGGAACCCACTTCATGAGATAATACAGTCCTGAGTCAACAGTAATCCCAGGTAGAGTGATGGGATCAGAATTATAAGACCAGAATCTGGTGCTCAGCTTCAATTCTGACTGAGCAAATCCCTTCTTCTCCCTCTGACTCAGCTTCCCCAACTTTTCGACATATAATAACAACAGGAAGAGTGAAGAGAATACTAAAGGTACATCCATGGCTGAAGGAATCAAATTTTGCTCTTCCGGCTTATAAAATTATATTCAGAAAGACCAGATAATGCTATTATATTAAGCAATCTACTGATGTATTATTGATTCTGGCACTTTTGATCTCATCTTTTCTTTGAGAAGTAATACCAACAAATTTTCAATACAAAGATTGAAAAAACTGAATCTGACATTCTTAGAGGGAAAAAATAATGTTAAGCAATATTCTCACCCTTTATTTACCCTGTTATTTAGTCAAAGATGTACAGTGAGCACTAACTAGCAGTATTTAAATGCCAACTACCTAAAGAAGTTGCACAATGAATGAAGTTTTCAGTGAATTTCCCACGAATTGTGGCCAAGATAAATAAACCTCAGTGAAAGTGACCTAAAGAGGTAAAGGCATATAACCAACTCCAAAGATCTAAGTAAACCTGAAAATCCAATGGAAAAATAAAGCACGTGAATAGAATGAGGATTTCTACAGACAGAATGAAAAGGAAAAGTATGCACGATGGTTCACAGATAAAAAGAATATGTAGTGAAAGGAACTAAGCTATGCACAAGGGTTACTTACTGAAATGAATCTGAATATTTTATGTACAGAACAAGTTTTGATTCACAGGTCCTACTGACAATCATTTAAGTTTTCCTCTTCAAGTAGTAATCTGACTTAAAAACAAAACAGAATCAGCAATCCAAGAGACACCAATGAATTTTAAACAACATTGGTTATCTCTGAGCTGCACCCAAAACACACATATTAAGATCATTATAGCCTAAGATATGTCCAGCCACTCTCTACTCTTGCATAGTGGAGATGGTAGGAAGTGTAATTCTCCACTACAATAGAACAAAACTCATGTTAAAATAACACGTGTAAATCAGTCATTAACCATGTTCCTTTAAAAAAAAACTTAATTTTTCAGAACAAGAACCTAAATATTTTTAAAGATTCCATTACTGGTTTACATAAAAATAAATTATAGTTAAATAAACTCTAAACTTCTGTCTTGTACACTCAAAGAAAAACTGGCCAATGCATAGTTCTTGTAACGTTATATTCACCTAATCCTACTTGAAAACACACTAAAGGCGCTATTTAAGAGTTACCTGTGATGTCAGCTAAATGAATTCCCTAAATAGAACTCTGAAAGTCAGTTTCTAATCGAGTTTTTTTTTTTGTCACTAATGTAAAATATGCCTAAATATTAAAATTTATTCTTTAGTTATTAAATCAGCTGACACTGTTTTCTCCTACAGAGTGACACATCCACGCCATATAGATGTGTATGTCCAAGAATTCATTTCAAAAATGTCAACTGCAATTAAAATTGTTCTGAAACGTCTGCATGGTATGTCCTGACATGAATGACAATTGGTTAATTTGCCTATGAAATTAGCATGTTCTGAACTAAGTCAAAAAAAATGTATCCTTTCACATGCTGAGATCAAGCTCACTTCATAAGTGAGTTTCTCCTCTATCTTGAATCTATTACTATTTAAAATGAGCAGACTTTGAGAACAATAACTTGGCTTTCCAATGTTATTTGGAGTGTGTACAAACTGGGCTACACATCCACTGCAGTCTTTTTTTCCAAAACTTATACTTCTATTTTCCATTATCACAAGTTTTATTTTTCTTCTTTCAGTTCATCACCACTTGCAAGCCTCTTCAAACGACAGTTATGAGGTTTACTGAAGAGAATCTTCACAGCTTGCTTTCTATTTTTTCCTGGCCAAGCAGTTTGGTAAGGACACTAGATTAGAAATATTACCTAATAAGAACATCTATTGATAAATAGCACTTATTGTGAACATATCTCCTTTAATCCTCAGAACATTCCCATAACCTAAGTATTATTTCTATATTCATATATGATATGTATTCAATGAGGTTATTGCATACATTACCCAGATCACATATCTAGTAATGGGGAGATCTAGACTTAACAGTTATGTAGCTTTGTCTGACCATAAAGTCCATACTCTTTCTGCTGTACTGTGCTTCCCCCATCATTTCTATTTCTACTGTATTTGTGAACATAGGGCACCCTTCTAAATCCCACTGTCCAAACAGGAGATTTCAAAAACATATCTAGCCATTGGTTTGAACTCTTTGAAAATGAGGCATGTTAAAATCTTGATAATTTGATAATAACAATGTTTGTTTTTCTTTTTAAAGTATCCAAGGACTACGTATTATCAAATACTTTGCAATGAGTGTTCAACTTTCCCTATACTAAGCTTGGGATTGAGCCATTATTCCTTTACTTTCCGACAAGCTATCCCTTCTATTCCTTTTAATGTATTTTCCTCTGATTTTAAATGGCTTTAAGAACTGTCTAAATTCATTCCAGAGCTCAAACAACTTAGCCTATAAATTTGTCAGTTCTAACTTTGGGAGTTATAGATCTGTTTAAGAGTCAGATGAAATGCATATAAACACACACAGGCAGAATTTTGTATAAAATTGATGTTAATGCTTTGGAAAATGATTTTCTTCACACTTGTCAAGCAACTTTCAAAAAAGATATTCATTTCAGGGAATAAACTCACCTCCTAGAGTTGCATGTGCCTAAGCTTCAAATGATGGGTGTACACTAGAAAAATAGGAATAAAATCATCTGACAGTACACACACACACACACACACACACACACACACACAACCCTGTTACAGCCTTGTCTAGAGAACCTTATAAACACATGTGAGCCGGCCATACTGGTGCATGCCTGTAGTCTCAGTTACTTGAGTGGCTGAGGCTGGAGGACTGCTTGAGCCCAGGAGTTCAAGTCCAGCCTGAGCAATACAGCAAGATTCTATCTCTTTAAAAATAAATCACAGAATGAGATCATGCCCTTTGCAGGGACATGGATGGAGCTCGAAGCCATTATCCTCAGCAAACTAATGCAGGAACAGAAAACCAACCACCACATGTTCTCACTTATAAGAAGGAGCTGGACAATGAGAACACATGGAACACAGGGAAGGAAACAACACACACTGGGGACTGTGGGGGTTGGAGGGAGGGAGAGCATCAAGATAAATAGCTAATACATGCAAGGTTTAATATCTACGTGATGGGTTGATAGGTGCAGCAAACTACTGTGGCACACATTTACCTATGTGACAAACTTGCACATTTGGCACATGTATCTGGAACTTTAAAAATTTTAAATTTTTAAAAATCATAATAAACAAATAAATAATTTTCAAAACCCACAGGTGAATTCTGTTTTTTTAAAAAAGGCCTGTCCCACCAGGGGTAGCAGGGGTCCCTAATCTCCACCACGGTGAAATATGTCAAACAGATGTTTACAGACATATCTCTTAGCAACCTATTGCATTCTAAAACATTTGCAGATCCACATTACAAATGCTTGCAGATAGAGTTATTTGTTAAGGTCCAGAATGTTCAGAGGGAGGATTTTCTTTTAAACTTCAAGTGCAGCAAGATTTTTTTCAAAAGTAAGGCTGTTGGCAAATAAATTAAAGCCCAGAGGATGACATTTGGTCAAAACAATCTGCAAACGTTTATTTTGCTGCCACAGTTCAGTTGAAACTAGTTCCTACTGAGATACTGACACTGCTATAATGTTGATTCATGCTTTTGTGGCTTCGAAAATTAATAACCGTAACTTTTGTTTTTTAAATGGTTTGGAATTGCCAGCAGTATGCGACCTCCAACTGGCTCTAAATAAAGCAGTTCATGATTTAAACTTGTTCTTAAAGGCAGAAATGCATCTTTCTTTGCAGCTTTGGATCATAATTGGTTTCTTATGCAACAAAGTGAAGCTAGAGATTGTACCACTGTCACTATACCCAGGAAGTGGTGAAATGGAACTTCAGTTTCCCTCAGTGATTAACTCAAAAAACAAAGACTTAATGTCTATGCTATCTTCCATGTTACAAACCAATACTAGTATAATGTGTGTGTTCTTCAACACTTTAGTCAGACGGAATAACTGAGGCATCCACCCGGCCTCAAAGTATCTCTGCAAAGCTCCATGCTTTGTCTTCAAAGACTTTTACATTTCATATTTAAAATTAATAGTTCTAGGTTTACCTTATTATAAAAATATTCCTTCCAAATATCCAAATAAAAGGGATGTTTCAGGTAAATATATTTATACTGTACTCAACCCCAGGAGTACTTAGAGCCCAGTCTGAGAATAAAGTCTTCTCTGCCTCTATTGAAAAAGGTCCACATCAGTGGCTGTACCACGGCTTGGCAATGGCTTGACCTGAATCCAAGTAAGTATGACCAACTCTTTTGAATCCTTCCAGTTTCTTACCATAATAAAGCTATGATTTAAAAAAGTAATCACTATTCAATGTCTTTTGTCTATTTTTTGTTTTCCTAGAGAACCCAACTCAAGCCAAAGTCCGTATATAGTTCAAAACAACTGTCCTCTAAACCTAGGTGGGCTGAAAACTATCAGGAGAGTAACTGGATAGGTCAGCTCTGTTTCTACGGGGTTTGCATCAGTTTCAGGTTTAATACTAATGGGCACAGAATAGAGGGAGAAACAAAGAATTCTGTGGGAAAGGAAGAAACCTAAAAGAAGTCAGCCAAATTTCCAGTCTTCCAAGATTCAGATAGTCATTTTTTGGCTTGATAATTTTATAAACTCTAAGAAAATCAAACATACTATTATTTAGTATTTCTAGCTTACCCAATCTCCCTTCAACAGCATAATAAGAGTTCCCTATGATATGGTATGCACTGCAGTCTGTAATTTTATCATGTTATTGATAAATTCACAACCTCTTTTTTAATTTTATTTTATTTTACTTTAAGTTCTAGGATACATGTGCTGAACGTCAGGTTTGTTACATTGGTGTACATATGCCATGGTGGTTTGCTGCACCTACCAACCCATCATCTAGGTTTTAAGCCCCACATGCATTAGGAATTTGTCCTAATGCTCTCCCTCCCCTTGCACCCCACCCCCTAAAAGGCCCCAGTGTGTGTTGTTCCCTTCCCTGCATTCATGTGTTCTCATTATTCAACTCCCACTTATGAGTGAAAACATTCAGTGTTTGGTTTTCTGTTCCTCTGTTAGTCTGCTGAGGATGATGGTTTCCAGCTTCATCCATGTCTCTGCAAAGGACATGAACTCATTACTTTTTATGGCTGCACAGTATTCCATGGTGGATATGTGCCACATTTTCTATATCCAGTCAATCATTGATGGTCATTTGGGTTGGTTCCAAGTCGTTATATTGTAAACAGTGCTGCAATAAACATATGTGTGCATGTGTCTTTATAATAAAATGATTTATAATTTTTTGGGTATACACCCAGTAATGGAATTGCTGGGTCAAATGGTATTTCTGGTTCTAGATCCTTGAAGAATCGCCATACTGTGTTCCACAATGGTTGAACTAATTTACACTCCACCACCAGTGTAAAAGCATTTCTATTTCTCCACATCCTCGTTAGCATCTGTTGTTTCCAAACTTTTTAATGATCACCATTCTAACTGGCGTGAGATGGTATCTCATTGTGATTTCGATTTGCATTTCTCTAATGACCAGGGATGATGAGCTTTTTTCATATGTTTGTTGGCTGCATAAATGCCTTCTTTTGAGAAGTGTCTGTTCATATCCTTCGCCCACTTTTTGACGGTTTTTTTTTTTTTTTTTTTTTTTAGTTCTTGTAAATTTGTTTAAGTTCCTTGTAGATTCTGGAAATTAGACCTTTGTCAGATGGATAGATGGCAAAAATTCTCTCCCATTATGTAGGATGCCTGTTCACTCTGGTGATAATTTATTTTGCTGTGCAGAAGCTCTTTAGTTTAGTTAGATCCCATTTGTCAATTTTGGCTTCTGTTGCAATTGCTTTTAGTGTTTTAGTCATGAAGTCTTTGCTCATGCCTATGTCCTGAATGGTATTCCCTAGGTTTTCTTCTGGGATTTTTATGGTTTTAGGTTTTACATTTAAGTCTTTAATCCATTTGAGTTAATTTTTGTATAAGGTGTAAGGAAGGGGTGCAGTTTCTGTTTTCTGCATATGGCTAGTCAGTTTTCCCAGCACCATTTATTAAATAGGGAATCCTTTCCCCATTGCTTGTTTTTGTCAGGTCTGTCAAAGATCAGATGGTTGTAGATGTGTGGTGTTATTTCTGAGGTCTCTGTTCTGTTCCATTGGTCTATATATCTGTTTTGGTATCAGTAACATGTTGTTTTGGTTATTATAGATTTGTAGTATAGTTTGAAGTCAGGTAGCATGATGCCTCCAGCTTTGTTCTTTTTGCTTGGGATTTTCTTGGCTATACAGGATTTTTTGGCTCCATATGGAATCTAAAGTAGTTTTTTCTAATTCTGTAAAGATAGTCAATGGTGGTTTGATGGGGATAGCATCGAATCTATAAATTACTTTGGGCCATATGGCCATTTTCACGACATTGACTCTTCCCATCCATCAGCATGGAATGTTTTTCCATTTGTTTGTGTCCTCTCTCATTTCCTTGAGCAGTGGTTTGTAGTTCTCCTTGAAGAGGTCCTTCATATCCCTTGTAAGTTGTATTCCTAGGTATTTTATTCTCTTTGTAGCAATCGTGAATGAAAGTTCACTTGTGATTTGGCTCTCTGTTTGTCTATTTTTGGTGTATGGGAATGTTTGTGATTTTTACATATTGATTTTGTATCCTGAGACTTTGCTGAAGTTCCTTATCAGCTTAAGGAGTTTCTGGGCTGAGACAATGGGGTTTTCTAAATGTACAATCATGTCATCTGCAAATAGAGACAATTTGACTTCCTCTCTTCCTATTTGAATACGCTTTATTTCTTTCTCTTGCCTGATTGCCCTGGCCAGAAATTCTAATACTCTGTTGAGCAGGAGTGGTGAGAGAGGGCATCCTTGTCTTAAGCCAGTTTTCAAAGGGAATGCTTCCGGCTTTTGTCCATTCAGTATGATACTGGCTATGGGTTTATCATAAATAGCTCTTATGATTTTGATGTCCCATCGATACCTACTTTATTGAAAGTTTTCACTATGAAGGGATGTTGAATTTTATCAAAGGCCTTTTCTGCATCTATTGAGATAATCATGTGGTTTTTGTCATTGGTTCTGTTTATGTGATGGATTACATTCATTGATTTGCATATGTTGAACCAGCCTTGCATCCCAGGGATGAAGCCAGCTTGATCATGGTGGATGAGCTTTTTGATGTGCTGCTTGATTCGGTTTGCCAGTATTTTACTGAGGATTTTCACCTCAATGTTCCCCAGGGATATTAGCCTGAAATTTTCTTTTCTTGCTGTGTCTCTGCCAGGTTTTTGAATCAGGATGACATTGGCCTCATAAAATGAGTTAGGGAGGAGTCCCTCTTTTTCTACTGTTTGGAATAATTTCAGAAGGAATGGTACCAGCTCCTCCTAGTACCTCTGGTAGAATTCAGCTGTGAATCCGCCAGATCCTGGGCTTTTTTTGGTTTGCAGGCTATTAATTACTGCCTCAATTTCAGAACCTGTTATTGCTCTATTCAGGGATTCAACTTCCTCCTGATTTAATCTTAGGAGAGTGTATGTGTCCAGGAATTTATCCATTTCTTCTAGATTTTCTAGTTTATTTGCTGGAGGTGTTTATACCATTCTCTGATGGTAGTTGGTATTTCTGTGGAATAAGTGGTGATATCCCCTTTACCAATTTTTATTGTGTCTATTTGATTCTTCTCTTCTCTTTTTTTTTCATGAAATTATTTATTCATAGTGTAAGGACAATGAACCACATTCAATTTTTCTAGTTAGACTCGGAGTTTTGAATGTACCTTCAAAGAGTTCAACTTCTTCATTTTACAGATAAGAAAATTAACCCCAGTTTGGGGATGTGACTTCCCTAAAGTCACATTTGTATTTCTATCCCTCAACAGTCTCATCCCAATCAATCTCCATACTTGCATAGGGCTTGAGTTCTCTCTCTCTCTCTTTTTTTTTTTTTTTTTTTAGACAGAGTCTCACTCTGGAGGCTGGAGTGCAGTGGTGGGATCCCAGCTCACTGCAACCTCTGCCCTCCAGGCTCCAGCAATTTTCCTGTCTCAGCCTCCCGAGTAGCTGAGACCACAGGCACACACCACTAGGCCTGGCCAATCCTTGTATTTTTAGTAGAGATGGGTCAGGCTGGTCTCGAACTCCTGACCTCAGGTGATCCACCAACCTCAGCTTCCCAAAGTGCTGGGACCACAGGCACGAGCCACTGTGCCTGGCCACCAGGCTTGAGTTTTGTTTTTCTTTCCTTTTTTTTTTTTTTTTTTTTTTGAGATGGAAGCTTGCTCTGTCGCCCAGTCTGGAGTACAGTGGTGCAATCTTGGGTCAATGCGAACTCCGCCTCCCGAGTTGAAGCTATTCTCCTGCCTCAGCCTCCCAAGTAGCTGGGATAACAGGTGCCTGCCACCACGCCCGGCTAATTCGGGCTTGAGTTTTCAAAGTGCATTGACATACATCTTGGTGTATCAGGTTCTCCATGTACAAATTGGGGGTAATTATGGAAACTATGTCGTTCAAGACTACTGTGAGAATTAAATGAAATAGCCTCCAGTAAGCATTAACAATTGTTATTATCTTCTTAAATAAAAATTGTGGGAGGCCATTGTTTTCAGCTGAGCTCCTGGACTAGGCCCAACAGAGCAAACCAAACCAGAATGGAGTCACTAGTTCTAGGTGCCCTGTAATCAAATTGAACTTTAAAATGAGCCAACTTTCCAAAAAATAAGATATTCACAGTGGCCAATCAGAAGGGACCCAGTTTATCTGAGCCAGTATGATAATGAAGTCCCCTCTATTCTAACCCTATAAGGAAAGTAACTTTGAAATGAACAATTTGCTGGGTGTGGTGGCTCACACCTGTAATCTCAGCACCTTGGGAGGCCAAGGTGGGAAGACTGTTTGAGCCCAGGAGTTCCAGACCAGCCCAGGCAACATAATGAGACCCTGTCTCTACAAAAAACTAAAAAACTAGCCGAATGCAGTAATGCATGCCAGCAGTTCCAACTACTTACGAGACTGAGGTGGGAGGATCACTTGAGCCCAGGAGGATGAGGCCGCAGCGAGCTGCCATCACACCACTGCACTCCAGCCTGGGCAACACAGCGAGACTCCATCATTAAAAATAAATAAATAAATAAAAATAAGTAAAAAAAAAAATGAACAATCTACTTTTTGTTCTCTATTTTTTGCTTCTTCACCACTTTTCTGCCTATAAAACCAACCCTCTCTGCTCTGCTTATTGGAATTCCTTCTATTTTACGGATGGGATGGTGCCCAATTCATGAATCATTAATAAAAGCCATTTAGATTTTTTTCAACTCAACTTGTTGAAAGTTTGCTTTTTGACATCTTTATTGTAATAATTACTATCTTGTGGAATTTCCTCCACAGTCTTGGAAGGCAGGCTCTTTTCTTCTTTATTAGTCTGGCTAGCAGTCTATGTATTTTGTTAATCTTTTCAAAAAACCAGTTCCTGCATTCATTGATTTTTTGAAGGGTTTTTCGTGTCTCTATCTCCTTCAGTTCTGCTCTGATCTTAGTTATTTCTTTTCTTCTGCTAGCTTTTAAATTTGTTTGCTCTTGCTTCTCTAGTTCTTTTCATTGTGATGCTAGGGTATCAATTTTAGATCTTTCCTGCTTTCTCCTTTGGGCATTTAGTGCTATAAATTTCCCTCTAAACACTGTGTTAGTTGTGTCCCAGAGATTCTGGTACATTTTGTCTTTGTTCTTATTGGTTTCAAAGAACTTATTTACTTCTGCCTTAATTTTGTTATTTACTCAAGTATTCATTTGGGAGCAAGTTGTTCAGTTTCCATGTACTTGTGTGGTTTTGAGTGAGTTTCTTAATCCTGAGTTCTAATTTGATTGCACTGTGGTCTAAGAGACTGTTTGTTATGATTTCCACTGTTTTGCATTTGCTGAGGAGTATTTTACTTCCAATTACGTGATCAATTTTAGAGTAAGATGTATATTCTGTCGATTGGGGTGGAGAGTTTTGCAGATATCTACTAGGTCTGCTTGGTCCAGAGCTGAGTTCAAATCATGAATATCCTTGTCAATTTTCTGTCTCGTTGATCTAATATTGACAGTGGGGTATTAAAGTCTCCCACTATTATTGTGCAGGAGTCTAAGTCTCTTTTTAGTTCTCTAAGAACTTGTTTTTATAAATCTGGGTGTTCCTATATTGGGTGCATATACATTTAGGATAGTTAGCTCTTCTTGTTGCATTGATACCTTCACCATTATGTAATGCCCATCTTTGTCTTTTTTTATCTTTGCTGGCTTAAAGTCTGTTTTATCAGAGACTAGGATTGCAACTCCTGTGTTTTGTTTGTTTGTTTGCTTTTTGCTTTCCATTTGCTTGGTAAATATTCCTTCATTCCTTGATTTTGAGCCTATGTGTGGCTTTGAATGTGAGATGGGTCTCCTGAATACAGCACACCAATGGGTCTTGACTCTTTATCCAATTTGGCAATCTGTGCCTTTTAATTGGGGCACTTAGCCCATTTATATTTAAGGTTAATATTGTCATGTGTGAATTTGATCTTGTCATCGTGATGATAGCTGGTGATTTTGCAGATTAGTTAAGGCAGTTTCTTCATAGTGTCCCTGGTCTCTATATTTTGGTGTGTTTTTGCAGCGGCTAGTACCAATTTTTCCTATTCATATTTAGTGCTTTCTTCAGGAGCTCCTGTAAGGCAGGCCTGGTGGTGACAAAATCCCTCAGCATTTCTGCAAAGGATTTTATTTCTCCTTCCCTTATGAAACTTAGTTTGGCTGGATATGAAATTCTGGGTTGAAAATGCTTTTCTTTAAAAATATTGAATATTGGGCCCCACTCTCTTCTGGCTTGTAGGATTTCTGCAGAGAGATCTCCTGTTAGTCTGATAGGTTTCCTTTTGTAGGTAACCTGACCTTTCTCTCTGGCTGCCCTTAACGTTCTTTTTTCCTTCATTTCAAGCTTGGAGAATCTGACGATTATGTGTCTTGGGGTTGCCCTTCTCAAGGAGTATCTTAGTGGTGTTCTTTGTATTTCCTGAATTTGAACGTTGGTGTGTCTTGCTATGTTGGGGAAGTTATCCTGGATAATTTCCTTAAGTATGTTTTCCAACTTGGTTCCATTCCCTCCATCACTTTCAGGGACCCCATCGATCATAAGTTTGATCTTTTCACAGAGTCGCATATTTTTTGGAGGCTTTGTTCAATCCTTTTCATTCTTTTTTATCTAATCTTGTCTTCATGCTTTATTTCATTAATTTCATCTTCAATCTCTGATATCCTTTCTTCTGCTTGATCCATTTGGCTATTGATACTTGCATATGCTTCACGAAGTCCTCGTGCTGTGTTTTTCAGCTCCATCAGGTCATTTATGTTCTTTTCTAAATCGGATATTCTAGTTAGCAGTTCCTGTAACCCTTTGTCAAGGTTCTTAGCTTCCTTGCATTGGGTTAGAATATGCTCCTTTAGCTCAGAGGGGTTTGTCATCACTCACTTTCTGAAGCCTACTTCTGTCAATTCGTCAAACTCATTCTCTGTCCCGTTTTGTGCCCTTGCTGGAAAGGAGTTGTGATCATTTGGAGGAGAAGAGGCATTCTGGTTTTTGGAATTTGTAGCATTTGTGTGCTGATTTTTCCTCATCTTCATGGATTTATCTACCTTTGATCTTTGAGACTGATGACATTTGGATGGGGTTTCTGTGTGTGTGGGGGGGTCCTTTCTGTTGATGTTGATGTTATTGCTTTCTGTTTGTTAGTTTTTATTCCAACAGTCTGGCCCCTCTCCTGTAGGTCTGCTGGAGTTTGCTGGAGGTCCATTACAGACCTTACTTGCCTGGATATTACCAGTGGAGTCTGCAGAACAGTGAAGATTCCTGCCTGCTCCTTCCTGCTGTATGAGGTGTCTGTCAACCCCTGTTGGGAGGTCTCTCCCAGTCAGGAGGCATGGGGATCAGGGACCCATGTGAGGAGGCAGTCTGTCCCTTAGCAGAGCTCGAGCACTGTGCTGGGAGAACCCTCCTTGTCAGGATCTGCTGCTCTCTTCAGAGCCAGCAGGCAGGAATGTTTAGGTCCACTGAAGCTGCACCCACAGCTGCCCCTTCTCCCAGTTGCTCTGTCCCAGGGAGATGGGAGTTTTATTTATAAGCCCCTGACTGGGGCTCTTGCCTTTCTTTCAGAGATGCCCTGCCCAGTGAAAAGGAATCTAGAAAGGCAGTCTGGCCACAGCCACTTTGCCGTGCTGTGTTGAGTTACTTCCAGTCCTTAGCATAGTCAGGCGAAAGCCACCTACTCAAGCCTCAGTAATGGTGGATACCCCTCCCTCCACCAAAGTTGAGTGTCCCAGGTCGACTGCAGACTGCTGTGCTGGCAGCAAGAATTTCAAGCCAGTAGTTCGTAGCTTGCTGGGCTCCATGGGAGTAGGATCCACTGCGTGAGATCACTTGGCTCCCTGGCTTCAGCCCCCTTTCCAGGGGGAGAGAACGGTTTTCTCTCACTGGGGTTCCAGGCACCACTGGGGTTCCAGGCACCAGTGGGGTATGAAACAAAAAAAACTCCTGCAGTTGGCCTGGCATCTGCTCAAACAGCCGCCCAGTTTTGTGCTTGAAACCCAGAGCCCTGGTGGTGTAGGCACATGAGGGAATATCCTGGTCTGCAGATGGCAAAAACCATGGGAGAAGCGTAGTATCTGGGCCAGATAGCACAGCCCCTCATGGCTTTCCTTGGCTAGAGGAGGGAGTTCCCCAGCTTCCTGGGTGAGGCGACACCCTCCTCTGCTTCTGCTCACCCTCCATAGGCTGCATCCACTGTCTAACCAGTCCCAGTGAGATGAACCAGGTACCTCAGTTGGAAGTTCAGCAATCACCCGCCTTCTGCATTGGTCTCGGGGAGCTGCAGACCAAAGCTGTTCCTATTTGGCCATTTTGCCAGATCCCCATAAATGCTTAATGACTATCTATTATGTGCCAGTAACTGTGCACACTATAGTGCTCTGGATGGGCTTATATCTGAAAAGGGAAACATCCACATGTAACGAGATCATTACAGTAATTGTGTTTTGATTTATTCATTTGTCAATAAACATTTATTAAACAACTACTATGTATATTGAGCCCCTACTAGGCACTGTGTTAGGGTCTATCACAGAATAATGTGGTATATGATTTTTTTCTCTCAAAGCACTTTGGAAGACTACATGTATAGACTTCAATTGGCTTGAGCATATAGCATGAAAATGTGGCAAGAGAAGAGAACGAAGACTATAAAAGTATATAGTAGATAAATCGTGAATGGCCCTATATACTTTGATAAGGCATTTAGACTTTATCCCAGCATATGAATAGAAAAGTATGGAGGGTTGTGGGCAGGGAGTGGCACAATCAGGTGTGTGTTTTAGAAGGCTATCTAGGGCAATGCCATAGTTGGGGCAGTGAGGGAGGGAGGGTATTCAGCAGTTCTTTCCACACCTATCAAGTTATGATTAGTAGTTGTGGGCACCTATACAAGCTGACTGCTCTTTTCATCTTGACACCTTTGGTTTTTATTGATTCCACATACCTTCAGAATATTTATGTTTGCTATAATCCACGGCAGGCAACCTTGTTTCAAAGGTGTACTCAACATTTCTTTTGCAACTCTGCTGATAAATGTACTGCTTCCATTTATCAGACAACATCTGATAAGATTACCTTATTTTCACCCATACTCTCTATCTAAACTAATTTGTAGCAAATCTAACTATAGCATTTCCTGCCATAACCCAATCAATGATGGTGGTGCTGCTGCTGTTGACAATTTAACAAGGCAATCAAAAATCACAGACTTCCATTTCCTCAGCTAGTCTCATTCTATATTCACCATGATTAACCCTTGGTAACCAGTTATACTGAAGAATCTTTAAGAGCTTTTTCCAATTGTTGAATGCAAAATCGAAAGCAAGCTTTTAACCAGACAACACCTGAGCAGTGTTTTCCAACCAGGTCTCATTGGCAGATTCACCTGAAATAATTAAAAACACAGATTACCAGGTTTGAGTCTCAGTGAGGCAGGGGGTGAGGGGTGAAATGAGAAATGTGTATAAAATGCATGTGTATAAAATGCCCTAGGTGAGGTTATGAATTAGGCTAACTTGGTAAACCCTAGATGGAAGCTACTCTAATAAGTTCCTTATAATTAAAGCAGCATTAAGCACATATTTTTCTTTTAAATACTTTAATGAAACTTAGGCAATCACTTTAAGTAATTGCCACCCATTTAATGTTTACTGAAACAGTTTACAACTAATTCACATGCCATTTTCTAAATGCTTCAGGCTTACTTGGCTTTCCTACCATGCATTAAACAGTTTGTTAACTATTAATAAAGAGTAAAGAAAAATCAGAAACCAGAGGTCATTTGAACAGTTAAAAGGGCCACTGAGAAGCATGACTTATAATTAGCAAAATACATGTGAGCTCCTTGTGGCATTAACTAGGACCTTATGATCCATGCTTTAAAGCAAGAACAGGCGAAGAAAAAGCAACATCTTTCCTAAAATAAGTCACCTTTTCTTTTTGACCACTGTCAATCAGAAAAATTCTATTTTTGCAGGTAACTGAGTATTTGTGAAGTGGGACTCTAATAAATGAACTCAGTGCAAAATGTATCAAAATGAAAAATAAAAATTGCTAACATTCATTATGCAATTACTATTCTTAGTGCTTAGTCCCCATTCAAAGTTCTTTGCATTTAATTGTTTCCATTTAATAATGCTAGGTATTATTATCTTTTTTTTTTTTTTTTTTTTTTTTTTTGGAGACAGAGTCTTGCTCTGTTGCCAAACTGAGTTTAGGGGCGCGATCTCAGCTCACTGCAACCCCTGCTTCCTAGGTTCAAGCAATTCTCCTGCTTCAGCCTCCCGAGTAGCTGGGACTACAGGCGCGAGCGCCACTACGCCTGGCTAATTTTTGTATTTTTAGTAGAGACGGGGTTTCACCATGTTGGCCAGGACGGTCTCAATCTCTTGACCTCATCATCCGCCTGCCTTGGCCTCCCAAAGTGCTGGGATTATAGGTGTAAGCCATCATACCCAGCCTATTATCCCATTTTATAGATAAGGAAACAGAGGCACAGAAAGCTTAGTAACTGCTCAAGGTCAGACAGCTAACAAATAGCAGACAGAAACTGAAACCAGGAAGTCTGACTTCGGAGCCTATGCTCTTAACCACCCTGGTGTACTGTCACTAAGAGAATTAGGGACTTGAACTGAGTCCCTGTGGAGCTCCCTCAAGAGGTAGAGGAGCTTTAACAAGAAACACAGGAAGGAATGGATGTTGAAAACAAGTCCGCCTTGCAAATCAGTATCCAATTCACTATTGAGTGCCTACTATGTGTTGGGCACGGCACTCAATGCTTTAGGAAATATTACTATAAAGATGAATAATGCAGAGTCCCTTCTCATCTTCATTGCTTCTTCAATTGTCACCTCTTCCATAAAGCCTCCCCTGGCTCTGAACACTACAATACCACTTTTCACACTGCATTACAAAGTCTTCATACGTCTGTCTCTCCTCCCATTAGGCTGTTCTTTGGCCCATGACGGGAACAGATGCCACATGTTAGCTCCTTTTCCAGTTCCTAAATTCCTCGTACAGTGTGCCTGGACACACTGCTGTCTCTCTGTAGATGTTTTATGAATGCATGAACGGATGACACACAGAGGACATGGAAGTGAAATAACATGCTCTGAGATTCACAGTGTGCTAGTGGTAAAGATAGGGAAAGGTTTTGCATATCCCAGCTCTACTCCAAGGTTCTGTCTAATATAACACATGCACCACACTAGTATCTTTTGCTAAAACTGCATGATTTAACATTTTAGCATATATTATGAAAAAAATGCTCACTTTTTATCTTTATGTTTCATCTCTCATTTAACATGCTAAACCCTTATAAGCAGGTGCCATTGCATACCTCACTTACTGTGTCAGGCCATGCTAAAGGGATACTTGCAATTGAATCTTTAGAATGGAACAGACCTCTTAAGTAGCTCAATCTAAAAATGAAGGTTTAGGTAGATCAAGTCACTTGCCAAAGGCTACACTGCTAGTAAGAGACAGAACTGGAACTTAAATCTAACTCAAAATCCCACACTAGTAATAATTGTGCTATTTTTGTGCATTCAAAGATCCATGTCCCAACTTCACCTACTAGTTATGTGACCTTGGAAAAATTATTTAACTCTTCTGAGCCTCATTTTTATCATCTTTGAGGCAAATAATTGAGAACTCACAGAAATGATATAAGGGTTAAATGAGCTCATGAATGTAAAGTGTCAGTCACACAGTAGGTATTCAACAAATATGTATTGATAATCCCATCAAATAAGATTCTGCCCAGTAATTGAGCACATTTGTTAACAATTGATTTAGATCATATAACTTCTATCAATTGCAGTGCTATAAAAACAACTATGCTGGAATTTATTTCCCAACTAAAGAGTTCCAAGTTGTCCACAAAATTAAAATTTTATCAAAGTAAGGTTCTGCAGTAAATACAGACAGCTATAGGTTAAGACTCTTCTAAGACAACTTTTCCTATCTCTTTTTAATCAGTAAAGAGTCTAAAATACAAGGTCAAAACCTTGCCCAAGGCTGAATCAGTCATTTAGAATCTGGACCCAGAATCTGGTCACATGTTCTCACTTAATCATAGCTGTCTCGCTTCCACACTAAGGTATAGTTTCTTTTATAATGGCAATTCTGTGATGATTAATTTTATATGTCAACTTGACTGGGCTAAGGAATGCCCAGATAGCTGGTAAAACATTATTCTAGGTTTGCCTCTTCTGAAAGAGATCAGCATTTGAATCAGTAGACTGTGTAAAGAAGGTTGCCCAACCAATGAGCTTGGACATCATCCAATTTGTTCAGGGACAAAATCAAACAAAAAGATGGAGGAAAGGTGAATTCACCTTTGTGTTTAAGCTGGGGCATGCATCTTCTCCTCTTCTGAAACATCAGCGCTCCTGGTTCTTGGGCTTTCAGACTCAGACCAGGACAGTGGCCCACCAATTCACAGGCTTTTGGATTCAGAATGAATTACACCACTGGCTTTCCCTGGTCTCAAGCTTGCAGACAGCAGATGGTGGGACTTCTTGCCCTCCATAATTACAACAGCCAATTCCTATGATAAATATATATACACACGTATATCTCCATATATCCTCTTTGTTCTGCTTCTCTGGAGAACCCTAATACAACTTACCATATGAAGCAGAGTTTCTACCCAGTAAAGGAAGAATTCAGAAGATCTAATTTCACATTCAGCCTCTGCCACATACTAGCTCTGTGAATCAGGCCCAAGTTTCTTCATTGATGGAATGGGAATGAAATAGCTTTTTCAAATAATTATTATGGGGATTAAATAAGACAATGCATAAGAATAGGCCTAGCACAGAATCAAGAATATAACAGGCATTCAATAGATGTTGATGAAACTGAATCTGGGGTTTTCAAGATGCAGACAAGTGTCCGTGTCTTTATGGGAAGTACTTAAAATACAGAGAAGAAAGGCAGGACAGAAGGAGGCAGGGAGGGGAAAAAGGAAAAAAGGGAGGGAGGAGAAGAAGAAAGGGAAGTAGAAGAAGAAGAGGAAGGGAAGAAAAAGAGATTTGAAAAACACCTATCAGGATGCTATAGCTGCAATTCTGTTTAGAAGGAGCAGGAATACTTCAAAGTCTATGATTTTGATCCTGAGTTACAATGTAAAATTACGGCCTCTCATCTTATTCTTTCTGCTAATCCTAACAGAAACTGTGATTCCTGAGGAGCTAATCAAAAACTGAAACAGAGTAGTCATGAAGAGATTCATCTGTGTAGACTGGAAGAGTTGTTTTTCAAGAGGAGGTCCATTAGCAAGACACCAGAAGATAAAAAGTGCCTTTAAGCATGAACAACAAAGAATCTGCAAACATTCTTGACAGAGAGACAGGGATATGTGTGAAATGCTAATAGGCATACTGATTTGCTGTGAAATAAACCTTACAACTGTGCAAATGCCATTTGGGCTACATTTTATTATAGATGACCAATCAGCTTTTCTTTACTCACAAGGAAGCATTACATGAGTTATCAATAAACGTCTCCACCTCCCTTTTTACCATTTATCTCCCCCTCCCTTGCCCAGCTAAATCCTCAGATTTGTATCTGTAATGTGCCTCACCTTACAAGCTGTATGACTTAAGATCACTACCACATTCGCAGAAGAGATTAAAGCAGAGGAAAATGATGTCTGATGGAAATTACTTTACGGAGAGAAAAAGACTAGCACCACCTGATTTTTATACTTTCCTTAATGGCAGATGGTAAGCTCCATTTATAATAGAACATTGTAAACATCAGAAAAAAAGTGATTACTACAAAAAGTGAAAAAGTCTAAGGAAACATAAAGGAGCTTGAAAAACAATCTATCTAAAATCCATTTACCAAAATCTATACTTGGGTAGAGTATAGACTTTGATGTTTTCCATCCCCAAAATACCCTATTTTGGCCTAACATGACATTATCCCCTTTTCCTATATGGTTGCCAAATTCCAATTTTAGATGTGTTACCTAAGAGTTACACATTGAAGGCTGGGGCATCATTGCCCTTGAAGGTCACCGTTGAAATGATGTGTGTCTAGATGCGTGTCCCATCTAGAAACAGGCTGTCAAAAACTACACATTCAAGACCGAGTGCCTCTCTTCCAGAATCACAGCACACCAGGAGTCAACACTGCGGGTAGTGCACACCAAAGAGAATGAGCCATAGGCAACTCCATTAGGTTCAAGATTTACAGCCCATTTCCATACATCCCCTTTGCAACACAGTTTGCTGCCTTATACTTTCAAAGGTAATTTTCATTGATAAGGGATATCTGTTACCTTCATACACTGTGGAAGTAAGCAAAGAATCATTGTGACCATAGAGAAAAATCCGAGTCACAGAATTTTAGGTCTGGAAGGGACCTTTTAGGTTATACAGAAATATGATTTTATAAGAAAGAAGACAGAGGTTCAGAGACATTAAGGGACTTGTCCAGGCTCAGCAAGTTACTAGCAGAATCAAGATTTTTTAAAAATCATTATTCTCAGTGCATTGCTCTTTCTACCACTTAAGCATATTTTATCAATAGCCTGATTGTTTCTGAAATTTTACAATACTTCCTTTGCTAAAACTGAAAAAAAAAAATCATCTCTATTTCCAAAGCTCAGAAGACTAAATATACAGCCTCAGATTCATATATGTACCTCCTCTCCATTTCTACAATTATCAATGCCCTTCCTACTTTGCAACTGAAATAAAATAACATCCTACTAAGCTATGCCATCTTTTGCAATGCACCAAACATCAAATATACAGAACAAAACTAAGACTGTCTTACTTTTGACTTATAGAAAGTGCTCTTCAGAAGTTTGGCGGGGAAGGTGACAGATGACAAGGATTCTCTGCCTAAGCTTAAGGACCTGGCATTTCTCAAGAAGCAGCTGGAGCGCCTGCAGTGGCACATGGAAGACAAAGTCAACAGCAGAGCGGGCCGGGATGGCTCGCTGTTGTCCTCCCCATTCCTCAAGGAATTCCTGGCTGGCTGTGGTGGCCAAACTGAAGGCAACAGTAGTATTGGGCTTTGCAAGGGGCACCTGCGCTGACAATCTATGCAGCTCAGGCTATGCTGTGCCCAACATGGAGAGGACATTGAAAGACTGACTATTTGCACTCACTATGCAAGGGCCCGAATAGCTCTAGATGCAATGAGGGAGGCAGAATAAGGAGCTGGGGCCTGCAGGTAGAGACACTATCTGGCTTCCCTGGCTGTCATCCATCTGTTTCTCCAACTTTCATGCTGCCTTTATCCTTGCCTCCCTTCCTGCAGAGTGTGCACAGTGGCTTGTCAGCCTGCACCCTGGATTCCTTCTTCCCTCCCCTAACTCCGTCAGACTGGCGCCAAGACTGTGGCTTCAAGGGCCACCAGTCCCTTACTCTTCAAGCCCTGGCAAATGACTCTGATCTTCAGTATCCTCTCTGGCAATGCTCCATGGCTCCTCCTACTGGGAGCTGGCTCCATAACTTGATTTCCCCTAAATGTGTTGCAATCCCACTCCCCTTGCTAACTACACGGGCCACCCAAGATCTGGGGTGGGTATGAGTGTACTGGACATTGATGCTACTCCTATCCACTGCCACGTATGGTGCCCATCCCCCATGCTGGCACTGTGCCACGTGGACAGCCAAGTGCCCGGAATTCCAGCCCTCCTCAGCTGTGGAGCTGAGTTGACCAAACTACTGTTAAGCACTTTCTCCCTTATAGTGAGCTGGCAAGCATGGCTGTAAGGGGCCCCTACTCTGGCACTAAGCTGCTGTCTTCACACTATCAGCCCTGATCTGTGGCACAAACAACAACCTGGTGATCTATCTTCAGCCTGACATGGACCCCGGCACCTATCAGGCGCTGAGAAATCTCAAGATTGGAAGCGGGCCCTGTTCCACTGGCTCTGCCTCCAGCACTGCTTCTCTGCACCTCAGGGGTTAGCATTACTGCTGCTGATGGCTGCGGGGGCCTGCTATCCACCAGACGTCCCGTAAGACCTTGAGAACACCCTTCCTGGGCCCCCTCCAGAAGCTGCTGCCAGCCCCATGCCCCTACATATCAATCCGCTGGGCCTGCTGCTCCTTATCCTGGACTGCCTCATTTCAGGTCTGTCGTCACTGCATACAGAGCTGCTCATGAAGAGACGGCAGCTGCCCCTGGCACTTTAGAATGTCTGCCTCTAGACATTCTAAATGTCTTTGGTGTGCTCCTGAATCTAGATCTGCATCCGCTGGTGGCCCCAGCCCAGGCCTCCTGGAAGGCTTGTCAGCATGAGCAGAACTTGTGGTGCTGAGCTAGGGCTAAATGGACTGCTCATGTCCACTGTCATGAAGCACGGCAGCAGCATCACATGCCTCTTGGTTGTATCCTGCTCGCTAGTGGTCCACACCATGATCTCAGCAGTCCTGCTGCGGCTGCAGCTCACAGCCACCCTCTTCCTGGCCACGTTGCTCATCATCAGCCTGGCCGCGTGCCCATACTATGGCAGCTGCTAGTCCCTGACCTCCTTCACCCTGACTCCAGACCCTGTAGATTGGGTGCCACCATCAGAGCCCCCTCCCAGGCCTCCTTTCCACTTCCCTCAGCAGTCCAGTAACAACTGCCTTGTGAGAAAAGCTGGAGAAGTGAGAGCACTCAGATCTTTCTCTGGAGATGGGCAGATGAAGGGGTAGCCCTAGGAGACATGAAAAATGGGTTTGATTAAGGAAATTCTTATCATCCGCCTGCCCTCTCATCAAGTTCTTCCAGACTAAAGAATTAAGATAACATCAATACCTGGGTCTGAGAAATGATCCTATCCCTGCCTCATCCTGCATGAAAGCAGTTGATCAAAATGGGGTGTGTGCAACAAGTGGCTTTCCTTGCCTACTTTGGTCACCCCAGCAGAGCCACTGCCCCCACGCCCTCTGGCTGGCTGTTCCAGCCCAACCATGGTGCATGACTCTCCCATAAGGGGCATTCAACCTCCCACTGTCACGCAGGAAGGCCCAACTGCCATAAATTACATAACCATTACCCCAGCCACTCTGACAGTCTCCCCCAGTTCCAGCAATGCCTACAGACATGCCCCCTGCCCTCTTCACAGTGCTGGCTCCCCACACCTAGCCTTTGTTCTGGAAACCCAGAGAGGACTGGGGTTTGATTCATCTCAGGGAATGTTGGCCCTGGGCCCTGGCTTAAACCTACACTCCTGACCTCTCTGATCATCCTAAAAGCCATCTTGAAGCCCACAGCCTACTCGAAGTCTTGTAGGAGGTACCATGCTTCTTATTCTGGGTCTTATCCAGGCCAAGCAGTCTCCTAGCTCCTAACAGCCCAGGGAACCTCTATACACAGCAACCTGAGACCAGGTACAGGTCTCTCAATCAATGCCTGACCAGGTACCTGTAGCTCAATCAATGTGTCTTCAATTACATAAGTGTAAGTTCTTAATAAAGAGTTCTAGGATATACAGTGGTTCCTACAACTACACACACAAAAAAGTGCTATTCATTTCCTTAGCACCTGTCTCCAAAGTCCCTGTTTCCTATGGCGTAAACAATAGAAAGACTGGTCAGTAGCCAACTGGCTGAAGTCATACATCCTTCACACCACTTTTCTGCCTCATAGACAGCAAAAATGAGAGTCTCTTAACTCAGCTTACTCAACAGTTCATTCAAACTCAAGATAAAACTTTTCTCTGAAAATATAAATGAGGCTCACATTATGAACACCTAGAGGTGTTAGACATTCTCCTTCAGAAAAGATGTTATGAAAATAAACATAATAGCTAGACTAATAAATAAAAGTTGCTAAGATTTCTCTAAAGTTGAACCCTACAGAACATTTTCAGCTGAAGAGTTAAAGGAGTTTTCAATGGAAAGAGTAAGCACATAAACTGAAGATAGAGCCAAGCAATGAAATGAAACTGGCCACTCATCTATGAGGCCAGAAGAGTGAAAACCAAGTCCCATCTCATCATCAGAAACCCTTCTCCAAACTAGGAAGCACAGAACCTACCCACATCTGAACCTGAACTACTTCCTGTTGATACTTTCTAACCTAGAGATGGCCCCAGCATCCAACTGATAAACATTTTCCAGGATGTGAAACTTGTCATAGGAAAACTGAATCTCTTTCCTGTGTTGTTGACTGTGTAAGCAAAGGACTCTCACTGTTGCCAGAAGAGCTAGATAATTTCTCTGAAAAGTGTGGAATACACATTTGACCATATTTATATATTTGGTGACTTATAAAACTATTCTTTTAAAAATTGATAAATGTTAGTCTTTAAGCATCAATATAAATTATAAAACACCACCAACCTTAAAACAGTCTTTCACAAGGCTATGCAGAAACTAAGCCTTTATTTATCTCTGTTCTGTGCCTCCTCCTTTCTCCAAGTAAGGCTGCTTGCAGATCCCAGTATGAAATTAGCACACCCATGATTGACACTGCCTAGCAGTAGCCCTTATATAAATATGCCTTTTGATGACCTGTATATTAGTTCACATGTCTTCTCTGGAATTAAGACAACTCATGGGACATTTATCACTAACGTTTTATTATATCAGCGAGACTAAATTTAAAATAATAACAATAATCAACATTTGTGTGGCAGTTCATGGTTCACAAAATGCTTTTAAATACATTATCTCATTTGAAGCTCGCAAGCCTCAACCAAGACGGGGAATGAAAATGGAAACAGAGCCTCAGATAGGTCACAGTACTATTAAGTGGCAGAAGCAGAATTTGAACTAAGGTCTTCTAAATTCAAATCCTATGCTCTTTATACTTTGCCAAAAGAAATGGATGTATTGATAAATTTCAAAATTATACATAAGATTCACCAATGCTAAATTATACATAAGATTCACCAGTGCTGGCTGGGCATGGTGGCTCAAGCCTATAATCCCAGCACTCTCGGAGGCTGAGGCAGGCGGATCACTTATGGTCAGGAGTTCAAGATCAGCCCTGCCAACATGGTGAAACCCTATCTCTACTAAAAATACAAAAATTAGCCAGGGGTGGTGGCACTTCCCTGTATTCCCAGCTACTCAGGAGGCTGAGTCAGGAGAATCACTTGAACCTGGGAGGCAGAGGTTGCAACGAGCCGATATCACGCCACTGCACTCCAGCCTGGGCGACAGAGCTAGATTCTATCTCAAAAAAAAAAAAAAAAAGATTCACCAATACATTAATTCCTTTTGCCAAAGAGTGTGTGTGTGTGTGTGTGTGTGTGTGTGTGTGTGTGTGTATCAAGCCAGAAAGGTAGATGTAAGGATAAGTAATTATCTTCTACAGCAACAACCACACACATGAAAACAAAGATCAGACCGTTTCTAACCATCTCTGTGTAATATGACTTCACAGAGAAGATGTATGATGCTACACGGCAGCTCCAGTGCTCAGGGGGAGTAACAGGGCCAGTAAGCAAAAGAAGCTCAGAGTGTCTACCTGGAGAAGCAAACTCATTCCATGATGCTGGTGGTTCCCAGCACAAAGGCTGTAGCAGCATGCCTTTGGGCAGGGCACAGTTAATGCAGATTCTTCTAGGACTCTGTCCCACAGCCAAGTCTCTAGCTGAGTTTTACAAGGACCTCTTTGTCTTAGGCCTCCTCCCAATACATGGGAAACCTCAGAACGTCTCTTGCCACTGGGTGCAACTAAGTTTGGCCAGTTGGTATTACTGGCTCTCAAGGGTGGCCAACTAGTTGAGCCAAGATATATTTCCAATACTTCTCAGTCCTACAAACAACCTATACATTGTAAAAACTTACCTTATCTTTAATAGAAGATTAAAGGATATTTTTTCCAATAATACTTTAAAATCCAGATGAAAGAACAAACTAATATCCAATGAAAGATAATTTCTTATGTTCTGCCCTTTATTTTCTATCACCTAGCCAACAAGGCAAAATGGTATGTCTGTGAAATGACAGATCCGCAAGGACAGAACACTTTTAATGTGTATGTGTAATAAGTGAATAATTATTTGAGATTATCAACTCAAAAATATGCCAAACACACATAAGTTAACCACTTTTTTAAATTAAGAAAATACTAAGGAGACAGCACACATAATCAGCAGAAATCATCAAATCATATTTCCATCTCCCCAAATATCTTTTGATTTTTAAAATATTATAATTTAGTCTACCATGTATAAAAGTACTAATGGTCCCAAAAGAAAAAATACACCCAACTCTGAATAAAAATAAATTTCAGGAACGTAGAGTTTTGCCATTTTTCCAGATGTTTCTTTTAACATAGAAATGCTGCATGCCATTAAGAGGTACAAAGTGAATTTTCAGGTTAACAGCTTATTGATCATTATACATGAGACAAGTCAACTTATAACAATTGCAAAACACAACTTAGTATATTTCTACATATACATTTAAATGCATGTAAATCCAAAGAGAAGAGAGTAGATGAATAACTCTTCAGTAGGCTCAGGGAAAACGACTGAAGAGAGACTTTTACTTTCTGCTCCATGATTTATGCTCTGTATCATATAGCTTTTTATTTTCCATATTGTTTAAACTATGAAAATAAAAACACAGTCATATTTTATTTGTATCACATATAAAAAGAAAGAAAATGAAAAAAAAAAAAACAGGTTAAAAAGAGTTGGTTCAATTCTTGGACCACTGTATCACTGTATTCTTGGACCACTCTATCATTCTGTGGTTGTTACACCTTAGATTTTGTCTAAGGTTGTTAAACAACCACTGAATGATACAATGCCTTAGAAATGGAGGACGGAGGACAGGCACGGTGGCTCACGATTGTAATCCCAGAACTTTGGGAGGCCAAGGCTGGTGGATCATGTGAGGACAGGAGTTCAAGACCAGCCTGGCCAACACGGTGAAACCCCTGTCTCTACTAAAAATACAAAAATCAGCTGGGCATGGTGGTATGTGCCTATAATCCCAGGTACTCTGAAGGCTGAGGCAGGAGAATCGCATGCGCCCAGAAGGCGGAGGTTGCAGTGGACTGAGATCACAGCATTGAACTCCAGCCCGGGTGACAGAGTGAGACTCCATCTCAAAAGAAGAGGAGAGGAGAGGAGAGGAGAGGGGAGGGGAGGGGA